>NW_012115777.1:4279625-4291005 GCF_000951035.1 Colobus angolensis palliatus | reverse complement strand
TTCCTTCCTTCCTTCCTTCCTTCCTTCCTTCCTTCCTTCCTTCCCTCCCTCCCTCCCACCCTCCCTCTTTTCCTTCCTTCTTTATTTTCTTTCAAGAACTTTAAAAGAGAGACAGACAAATCTGAGAGTTAGGAGAGGATTATTTTTATTACAAACTGTGAGTATATCCAATATGGCTAAAATTACATAATATTATTCTTCTGAAAGGATGGGGTTTTAAAAACCTGGTATTCTCTGAGACTGCAAGTAAACAGACTTCATAGCCACAGAGCTTCTTGTTGTTGAAAGCAAATATGTACAGAAGGCAAACAAATATCCTTTTTAAAAAGCCAAAGTTAACGTTGAAGAAAATTATGATGGTCTTGAACAGAGTAGTTATTAGCAAAGAATACATGAAAACATGAATTACTTGTAGGTATATTCAGTTGATCTTATTTACTCTTTACCAACTTAAAAGAAAGATATAACGAAACAAAATATTTTAAGACTAAAAAACAGAAATCAAATAGTAAATAAAATAGGGAGAATCTACATAAAACAATAGGAGAATCTACTATAAACAAGACAAATAAAATACTTAACTCTGAAAAATATGGACACTTCCCATTATCATGTATTTTTCTTTCATAGTGTTTCCAGAGCTCCAAATAAATTAGATTTTAAAATTTCATTTTCACCTCAGATATATTTCCTTCATCTGAACAGACATTGGAAGCTAGCTCAATGATTAAAAATGTAAAAAATAATGGTAGACTGAAGTCCTACATTAATATCCATGTTCAGTGGGCCCCAACCTTTTTGGCACCAGGGATTCATTTTGTGGAAGACAGTTTTTCCACGGACGGGGTAGAAGGGTCGTGGGTTTGGGATGATTGTAACACATTATATTTATTGTGCACTTTATTTCTATTGTTATTACACTGTAACAGATAATGAGATAATTATACAACTCAGCATAATGTAGAATCAGTGAGAGCGCTGAGCTTGTTTTCCTGCGACTAGTTGGTCCCATCTGGGGGTGATGGGAGACAGTGACAGATCATCAGGCATTAGATTCTCATAAGGAGCATGCAACCTAGATCCCCCACATGCACAGTTCACCATAAGGTTCATGCTATTATGAGAATCTAATGGTGCCGCTGATCTGACATGAGGCAGAGCTCAGGCAGTAGTGTGAGCAATGGGTAGCAGCTGTAAATACAGATGAAGCTTCGCTCGCTTGCCTGCCACTTACCTCCTTCCGTGTGGCCTGGTTCCTAACAGGCCTAGGACCTGTACTGGTTTGTGGCCTGGGGGTTAGGGCACCTGTAATGTTACCTTATGCTGTAAATGTTACCTTATATGGAAAAAAGAGACTTTTCAGATGTGATTAAGTGAAGGATCTTGAAGTGGGGAGGTTATCCTGGACTATCCTGGAGGGCTCTAAGTGCAATCACATGTATCCTCATAAGAAAGACACAGAGGGAGTTTGACACAGAAGAGGAGAAGGCAATCTGACCACAGATTGGTGTGATGTGGCCACAAACCAAGGAATGCTGGCAGCCACCAGGAACTGGAAGGGGCAAGGAGTGGATTTACCCCTAGAGGCTTTGGAAGATCTGCAGCCCTGTCAGCTCACCTGGTTTTCAGAGTGGTGAAACGAATTTCAGATTTATGTACTACCAAACTACTACAGATAATCTGTTGTTTTTGGACATCCAGTTTGTGGTTATTTGTTACAGCAGCCATAGGAAATGCATACAAAAGCTATTCTGAATTAATGCTTACTGACAAAGGAAGTGAAAAGGGTGGTGAGGTGGCAGAATTTTTAAAAAATGAGATAGCATTAAAATTATGTGCATTTCTACACCAAAGGAACAAACCCCAGTATTTATTTCATTAGGTTTAGGGAATGTGTTTTTAAAGAAAAGCACATAATAGATTAGTACTAATCATATAGGAAGCATTGACTCTTCACTTGCTGAAGGGACTACAAGTTCTGCAACATTTTTTTCTTTTTCCTTTTCTTTCTTTCTTTCTTCTTCTTCTTTTTTTTTTTAGATAGGGTCTCGCTCTGTTGCCAGGCTGTAGTGCAGTGGTGCAATCATGGCTCACTGCAGCCTCAATCTCCTTGGCTCAAGCTGTGTCTCGCCTCAGTCTCTCAAGTAGCTGGGACTACAGGTGCGTGTCACCATGCCAGGCTAACTTCTGTATTTTTTTGTAGAGATGAGGTTTCACCATGTTGCCCAGGCTGGTCTTGAACTCATGAAGTCAAGCAATCTGGCCACCTCAGCCTCCCAAAGTACTAGAATTATAGGCATGAGCCACTGCACCCAACTGAAACGTTTTTTAAATAAGTCAACACAATACATGAAGATGATTTAAAAAAAATAGTGCAGGCAGATTTGGACTGGGCACTAAGTGGCTAATTCTACACTCCCAAACTTCCCAGCCCCACTCTTCATTGGAGGCAGTGCTTCTGATGGTTATTTTCACAATTCCAAATAACATGATTATCTCTCTATTATCAGCTTTAGGTTGGGGGGAATTCCAATGACCTCTCTATGAAGAAAGAGGAAGATTCAGCTCTGAGGTTTTCTACCTGGATGCAGATTAAAATCACCTGAAGAGCTTTTAAAACATATCTATAACTTGTCCCCACCTCTATAAATTCTGACTTATTTGGTCTTGGGCGGGTTCTAAGTATTAGTCATTTTTCAAGATACTCAGATGATTCTGCTGTGAAATCAGGACTGAAATACTAATTTGGCTCGCATTCAACCCCTGAATTCCTTCCTTCCTTCCTCCTGACATTTACTAGTATTACATACTTTCTTCTTTTTTTTTGTCATTCTTACAAGTAGGTGTTTTTATGGTATTAATCTTTATTTTAAAAATATAAGCTGTGTGTGGTGGCTCATGCCTGTAAACCCAGCACTTTGGGAGGCCTAGGCAGGCAGATCACGTGAGGTCAGGAGATCGAGACCATCCTGGCCAAAATGGTGAAACCCTGTCTCTACTAAAAATACAAAAATTAACTGGGCATGGTGGTGCGTGTCTGTAGTCCCAGCAACTCGGGAGGCTGAGGCAGGAGAATTGCTTGAACTCGGGAGGCAGAGGTTACAGTGAGCCAAGATCGCATCACTGCACCCCAGCCTGGTGACAGAGTGATACTCCGTCTCAAAAAAAAAAAAAAAAAAACAAAAAACGAGTATAGTTAAATATCTATTTCCTGATTCCTAACTATAGTAGGTAGAATTCTAAGATGACCCCCCAAGATCCCTTGCTGTGCATACCTTGTGTAATTCTTTTCCTTTAAGTGTGGGCAGGGTCCGTTACGAATCAGTTAAGTTCGAGTTAATCAACAGGAGGTGTCCTGGGTGGGCCTGACCTAATCAGGTGAGTCATTTAAAAGAAAGTGAAGCAACAGAGATGCTCTCCAGCTGGCCTGGAAGAAAGCAAACAACGATGTCATGAACTGCCTCTGGAATATTCCATGAGGAACACCAATCTTGCAACAACAAGGAGCTGAAAATCTACCACAACCAGTGGACTGGGAAAAGGGCCCCCACCTACGATTAGAGTGCAGCCCTGGCTGACTCCTTGATTGCAGCTTGGCAAGACACTGAGCAGAAAACCCAGCTGGTTCATGCCAAGACATCTGATCTACGAAAACTAGGAGATAATGAGTGTTGTTTTAGGCTGCTAAGTTTGTGGTAATTTGTTATGTAGCAAGAGAAAGCTAAAATACTAGCCAAACAGGATGAAGATATCGTGACTCTTACTGTTCCCTTAATATCACTTCTCTGTTTCCTGAATCCCAGTTTCTATCCACTATACATTTATTTTTATATTTTCAAGAATAATAATATTTACATTAGCCAGTTGTGGTGTCTCACACCTGTAATCCCAGCACTTTGGGAGACCAAGGCCGGCGGATCACTTGAAGTCAGGAGTTCGAAACCAGCCTGGCCAATATGGTGAAGCCCTGTCTCTACTAAAACTACAGAAAAGTGAGCTGGGCATGGTGGTGGGCAACTGTAATCCCAGCTACCAGGGAGGCTGAGACAGGAGAATCTCTTGAACCCAGGCAGTGGAGGTTGCAGTAAGCAGAGATCACACCACTGCACTCCAGCCTCGGCAACACAGTGAGACTCTGTCTCAAAAAAAAAAAAAAAAAATTTACTTTCTGTTGTAAGATATGATAGTGCCATGGTTATGAGAAGGGTCTGTAGCAGACTGGCTTTGTTTGAACCTGGTTCTACTCACATTAGCTGATTAAATTTGGTCAAGCAAGATACTCTATCTGTAACTCAGTTTCTTCATCTGTATTTTATAGCCCATAATATTAATAGTAACTTAAGATTATGTTTATGTATTTCATGATTGGACTATTAGTTTATTCTAAAACTTAAAAAGTAATAAATTGCATTTACTTAAATGAGACTAAGTAAATTTTTTATAGCAGTGCCAAATGGTGTGCTTATATTCAGTATTTATCTACAGATCCATTGTCATGACTTCTGAGCTATTTGAAAGAGAATGTTTCCAGAATCAAGGTAAAATGGATACTATTTTTTTCTTATACATCATCAATTCTCAAAAATTTGCCATATTTTAACTTATTTTAGATAGAACAATAACTGTTGTGTACAGATTTAAAATTTTCTCTTCCTAACAAAATAAATTATTTTATAATGCTTCAAAATCATCCAGTCTTTTAAGAATTCAAAAAAATTACAAGAATCTCCTCTCTCTCCGGAAATGTCCCTCAGCTCCAATCTAGACTAGTTCTCTAAGCTGTAAAATGGCAGCCAACCTGAGATTGTCTGGTAAATACTTGAACACTTTTTTTCTAGTGATCAGAAAAAAAAAAGATAGTGGTAAAAAGTACATTTTCCGGGAAACTTTTGTCAGTATGATAATCACGGATTGGAATAGTCCCATGAGGAAGAGGACCAGCTTTGAGGTCAAACACTCCTGAGTTTTATTCCTACCTCATCATTTCCTCACCAGGAGATCTTAGGCAAATAATGAACTTTTCAGAGCCTCAGTGTCATCTTTAAAATGATGATAACAGCACATATCTGATAATTCTGAAGATGGCAAATTAAATGAGATAGTGAGTGTAAGCCCTGTGCATGGTACCCGGTACGTAGTAAATGCTTACTAAATGGGAGTTATAATTATCATTAGTCAATGGCTGTAGCTAATCACCCTTTCAGCATTTACTTAACCCATTCAATGAGAATTATTTATTTTTAACTGGAATATAAAACACAAAAGAAAAAGTATATAAAATGCAAACATTCTGTTTAACCAGTAATAGTAAAATGAACACACAGATAGCAAATAAACAGGTTTTAAAAATCCATTGCGGCCGGGCGCGGTGGCTGAAGCCTGTAATCCCAGCACTTTGGGAGGCCGAGACGGGCGGATCATAAGGTCAGGAGATCGAGACCATCCTGGCTAACATGGTGAAACCCCGTCTCTACTAAAGAATACAAAAACCTAGCCGGGCGAGGTGGCCGGCGCCTGTAGTCCCAGCTACTCGGGAGGCTGAGGCAGGAGAATGGCGTGAACCCGAAAGGCGGAGCTTGCAGTGAGCTGAGATCCGGCCACTGCACTCCAGTTTGGGCAACAGAGCAAGACTCCGTCTCAAAAAAAAAAAAAAAAAAGAAAAAAAAATCCATTGCTATCATGCCTCACTACTTTCCACCCCTTTACTTCTTCCCCATCAGAAATACTTCCTTGCACCTTAAGAGTAACTGTTATTTAGTTCTAATTTTCTTAAACTTATATGGTAAATGCTTCCATGCTATGTTTTTAGTTTTATTACCTAAAGATAAGCCATAGATAACTTATTGAGTTGCCTAAGAAAGTTTGGTGTATTGATTTCATATTTGTTGAGGGACATAGTGTGTGAAAACTGTACAGAAACTAATAAAGTGATATACTGTTTGCTCTTCAGCAGCTTATAGTGGTGAAAAATAAAGCCATGCTCTGTTACCAGCTTGTCTGATGCTCTTTTATGCCATTTTCTTATGGAGCATAACAATATTTACTGGAAGCAAAAGTACAATTAGAAATTGTTCTTTTTAGAACTTGTTTTCAAAGCCAGCTTTGTGCTTACATCCCATGGCATGAAGAGAGAAGCAAATGGAAAGGGGCTTAACATTTATTTAGTAGCTGCTACATGCTCAGCAACGTGCTAAAGTTTCTTTCCATTTTACTTGTTTGTTAACAACCATCTAACACAGTGGATATGGTAAAGGAGAAAAAAATAGGTTTTTCTCTACCCTTAATAATTCTTAACTGGAACTCTCCATAACAAAAGATAGATTATCAAGACAAAAACAAACAGAAATTTACTAACATGTATTATCTCATATATACATTGGAGAAATCCAGATAAGTGAGTAAATAAATCTCTAGAGTAGATCTCAAAGAAAGAGACTACTCCTGGGTCTTTAGTTTCTTTAAATAACCAGCTCAAAATAATCAGTTTTCCAAATAGGCATATCTTGGGGGGTACAATCATATTTTGGGGTCATGTGTCCTGAACCCCACCAATATCATTAACCCTATTTAACTTGTGAAGAAATTGAGATAATGAATAGGAAGTTGAGACAATACAATCTTAAAAATGGTAATTGGTGAGACTTCCATGTCACTAAAGCAAAAAAAGTATAATAATTATAAATGTAAATGCACCTAACAATAGATCCCCAACATGCATGAAAAAAAATCTAACAGAATTAAAATAGAATTAGAAAACTCAACAATTACAGTTGGAGATTTCAATACCATTATCAATAATTAATAGAAATGTTAAACAAAAAATTATCAGAAATACAGAAAACTTTAACTATACTGTGAACCAACTCAACCCAAGTGGCATATAAAGACATTCTATCCAACAACTGCAGAATACACATTCTTTTCAAGCACACATGGTTAGACCATAATAGGTCATATGCTTGGCTCTAAAACAAGTCTCAATAAATTTAAAAGAATTAAGATTATACAAAGTATGCTGTCCAATCACAACAGAATTAGAAATCAGCAACAAAAAGAAATCTGAGAAATTCCTAAATATTGGAAAATTACATAACTTGCTTCTAAATAACCCAAGGTTCAAAGAAGAAATCACAAGGAAAATCAGAAAATATTTTAGGCAAAATATGCCCAAATTAAAGCAGTGCTTAGAGGCAAATTTATAGTTTTAAATGCCTATATCAAGAAGAAGAAAGCTGCAAATCAATAACGTAAGTTTTCACTTAAAGAAACTAAAAAAAGAAAGGCAATTGTGTTTTCTTTTAGTAATCAAGAAAACTGACAAACCATCAGCTAGACTAACCAAGAAAAAAAGAGAGAAGACACAAATTAAAGGGTGGTGCCAAGATGGCTGACTAGAAGTACTGCCATCTGGAGGTTCCCATCAAAAAAAAAGAACATGGTAAGCATGTGAATCCATCACTAGCAACCGAGGTATCCAGGTTCTCTCATCAAAATTGACTACAAGGCTGGCATGACCCATGGAGAGAAGGAGGAGCAGTGTGGTGCCATTTGAGACCCACATGGGGAAGAGGAACCCCCACCCCTAGTCAAGGGAGGTGGCAAGTGAGCGCAATACCAAGCTGGTGAAACTGCTTTTTCCATGGTACTGTACAACCCACAGACTGGAAGATCCCACTTGCAAACCCACACCACCGGGGCCTAGTGTCCCAACCCTTGAATGCACAGGTTCTTACAGCTTCTCAACTGGAATCTGCCTAAGCCAACTGAATTCCCAAGGGAAGGGGTGACCAGCACCAGATGAGGTTGCCTGCTGTCTATGCCCTTTGAGCTTCTTGGGGGAGGGGCAGCAGCCAGCACTGGGACTTGGAACTGTCTAACATGCTAAGCTCCCTGGGTGGGGGAAGGGCAGCACCCATTTCTGTAGCTGCAGGCTGCACTTTTCCCCGTTGGAGCCAGGGAGGCTGGATGGCTTGGTCCCAAGACTTGTTGCCACAGCCCAGCACACGGGCTGCGGCAGTCAGTGGCCAGAGTGCCTCTTCAGGTCTAACCCTGACCCATCCTTCCTCAGTGGGTGGGGCTTCCCTGCAAGATCTCCAATAACTCCAGTCAGAGGCTCAGGGACAGAATTCACATCTCTCTGGGCCTGAGTCCCTAGAGGGAGGGGTTGTAGGAGATCAGTCAGGGTGGTAGGAAAATTGTAGAAAGATGCAAACCTTCTTGGAAGGCTGGAAGGTTTTGCAAAAGCTTCAGAAGAGGGTTTGGCTGAGGGCAGCTGAATTATCTCAGAGTAGATTTTAAGGGAATTGATCTAGATAAGTTAGTTTACTTAGGCCTCAGGCCTCAGAACCAACTACTCTCTGCGGGTGGGGTGACCATGTGAATTGCCTACAAGTGTGTTGACTCAAGGCCTTTGTCATTAAATCTATACCGAATAAATGCCCGCAGTGCCAACTGGTCGGGATACAGCTGCCAATCCTTTACAGCACCCTCATCAGTGTCTGTGGGCAGCCAGGTCCCCTAGCTCACTCTTTCACTGGGTATCTGTGTCTAAGTGCATTTGTTCATCTGTCATTAGGCCAGGGTCTGTTGGTTGGACCTGGAAAGGGGTGGCCAAAGTCTCTGTGGACCAGCAGACTTAGCCTCTCCTCCTGGTAGTTCTGAGGAATCTGAGCAGCCCAAATGAGGGGGTTTCCCCCGAGCAAAACACCCTCTCTACCAAGGGACAAAATGCTTTGTTAAATGGGTCCTGCTCCCCATGCCACCCAACTGGGTGAGACCCTCCAACCAGGGTTTTCAGACATCCTATACAGGAGCGATCCTACTGGCATCAGGTTGGTGTCCCTTGAGGTCAGAGGTCCCAGAAGAAGGAGAAGGCACCAACCTTTGCTGCTCTCCAGCCTCCTTGAGTAATATCTCCAGGCATGGGAGTGAATCAGATGAAGAAGGCCTGAAGTGAACCCCCAGTAAACTGCAGCAGTCCTGCAGAAGACAGACCTGACTATTGAAAGAAAACAACCAAGTAGAAAGTGACAACAAGAGCAGCAGCAACAACAACAACAACAAAAAGGCCCCCACAAAAATCCCATCCAAGCATTAGCAGCCTCAAAGACTGAAACTAAACAAACTCACAAAGATGAGAAATAATCAACATAAAAATGCTGAAAACCCAGAAGGGCAGAGTGCCTCTTCTCCTCCAAATGATTGCAGTGTCTCTCCATCAAGGGTGCAGAACTGGACAGACAATCAGATGGACGAATTGACAGAAGTAGGCCTCAGAAGATGAGTGATAAAAAACCATGATGAGCTAAAGAAGCATGTTCTAACCCAATGCAAAGAAGGTAAGAACCTTGATAAAAGGTTAGAGGAATTGCTAACAAGAATAACCAGTTTAGAGAGAAACATAAATGATCTGATGGAGCTGAAAAACACGGCATGAGAATTTCGTGAAGCATACACAAGTATCAACAGCTGAATCCACTAAGGGAAGAAAGGGTATCAGAGTTTGAAGACAACTTTACTGAAATAAGACATGCAGACAAGAATAGAGAATAATGAAAAGGAATGGAGAAAGCCTCCAAGAAATATGGGACTTTTTAAAAAGACTGAACCTACGATTGATAGGAGTACCAGAAGGAGATGGGAGGAGTGGAAACAAGATGGAAAACACACTTCAGGATATTTATCCAGGAGAACTTCCCCAACCTAGCAAGACAGGCCAAAATGCAAATTCAAGAAATGCAGAGAACACCATTGAGATACTCACGAGACACATAGTCATCAGATTCTCCAAGGTCAAAATGAAGGAAAAACTAAGGGCAGCCAGAGAGAAAGGCCAGGTCACCTACAAAGGGAAGCCCAACAGACTAACAGTGGACCTCTCAGCAGAAGCCCTACAGGCCGTAAGATATTGGGGGGTCAATATTCAACATTCTTGAAGAAAAGAATTTATAACTCAGAATTTCATATCCAGCCAAACTAAGCCTCATAAGCAAAGGAGAAATAAAATCCTTTCCAGACAAGCAAATGCCGAGGATTTTGTTACCACCAGGCCTGCCTTGCAAGAGCTCCTGAAAGAAGCACTAAATATGGAAAGGAAAAACTGGTACTAGCCACTGCAAAAACACAAAATATAAAGACCAATGACACTATGAAGAAGCTGCATCAACTAGTGTGCAAAATAACCAGATAATATCATGATGACAGGATCAAATTCACACATAACAATACTAACCTTAAATGTAAATGGGCTAAATGCACAAATTAAAGACACAGACTGGCAAATTAGATTAAAGAGTCAAGACCCATCCCATCTTACATGCAAAGACTCACACAGGCTCAAAATAAAAGGAGGGAGGAAAATTTAACAAGCATACGGAAAGCAAAAAAAAAAAAGCAGGAGTTGCAATACTAGTCTCTGACAAAACAGACTTTAAACCAACAAAGATCAAAAAAGACAAAGAAGGGCATTACATAATGGTAAAGGGATCAATGCAACAAGAAGAGCTAACTATTCTGAATATACATGCACCCAATACAGGAACACCCAGATTCATAAAACAGGTTCTTAGAGACCAACAAAGAGACAGACTCCCATACAATAGTGGGAGACTTTAATACCCCACTGTCAGTATTAGATCAATGAGACAGGAAATTAACAAGGATATTCAGGACATGAACTCAGCTCTGGATCACGTGGACCTACTAGATGTCTACAGAACTCTCTACCCCACATCAACATATACATTCTTCTCAGTGCCACATGACACTTATTCTAAAATAGACCACATAACTGGAGGTAAAACACTCCTCAGCAAATGCAAAAGAACTGAAATAATAACAAACAGTCTCTCAGACCACAGTGTGATCAAATTAGAATTTAGGATTAAGAAACTCACTCAAACCACACAATTTCATGGAAATTGAACAACCTGCTCCTGAATGACTCCTGGGTAAATAATGAAATTAAGGCAGAGATCAAGAAGTTCTTTGAAACCAATGAAAACAAAGAGGCAAGTACCAGAATCTCTGGGACACAGCTAAAGCAGTGTTAAGAGGGAAATTTATAGCACTAAATGCCCACATCAGAAAGCTAGAAAGATCTCAAATTGACACCCTAACACCGCTATTAAAAGACCTAGAAAGGCAAGAACAAACTAATCCAAAAGCTAGCAGAAGACAAGAAATAAACTAAGATCAGAGAATAATTGAAGGAGATAGAAACACGAAAACCCTCCCAAAAATCAATGAATCCAGAAGTTGGGTTGTCTGTTTGCTTGTTTGAGATGGAGTCTTGCTTGCTCTGTCATCCAGGCTGGAGTGCAGTGGCATGATCTTGGCTCACTTCAACCTTTGCCTCCCAGGTTCAGGCGATTCTCCTGCC
>NW_012115777.1:4254017-4279450 GCF_000951035.1 Colobus angolensis palliatus | reverse complement strand
CCTTGGCCTCCCAAAGTGCTGGGATTACAGGTGTGAGCCACTGCCTCTGGCTGTTTTTTTTTTTTTTTTTAATTAACAAAATAGATAGACTAGCTAGACAAATAAAGAGGAAGAGGGAGAAGAATCAAACAGAAACAATAAAAAATGATAAAGGGGATATCACCACTGACCCCACGGCAGTACAAACTACCATCAGAGAATACTATAAACACCTCTGTGCAAATAAACTAGAAGATCTAGGAGAAATGGATAAAATCCTGGATGCATACACCCTGAACCAGGAAGCAGCTGAAACCCTGAATAGAACAATAAAAATCTCTGAAATTGAGGCAGTAATTAATAACCTACCAACCAAAGAAAGCCCAGGAACAGACAGATTCACAGCTGAATTCTACCAGAAATACAAAGAGGAGCTGGTACCATTCCTTCTGAAACTATTGCAAACTACTGAAAAGGAGGGACTCCTCCGTAACTCATTTTATGAAGCCAGTGTCATCCTGGTACCAAAATTGGGAAGAGACACAACAAAAAAAGAAAACTTCAGGGCAATATCCTTGATGAACATTGATACAAAAATCCTCAATAAAATACTGGCAAACTGAATCCAGCAGCACATCAAAAAACTTATCCACCATGATCAAGTTGGCTTCATCCCTGGGATTGAAGGCTGGTTCAACACATGCACATCAATAAAAGTAATCCATCACATAAATGGAACCAATGACAAAAACCACATGATTATCTCAATAGATGCAGAAAAGGCCTTAATAAACTTCAGCATCCTTTCCTGTTAAGAATTCTCAATAAACTAGGCATTAATGGAACATATCTCAAAATAATAAGAGCTATTGAAGACAAGCCCACAACCAATATCATATTGAGTGGGCAAAAACTGGGAGCATTCCCTTTGAAAACTGGTTCAAGAAAAGGATGCCCTCTCTCACCACTTCTATTCAACATAGTATTGGAGGTTCTGGCCCGGGTAATCAGGCAAGAGAAAGAAATAAAGTGTATTCAAATAGGAAGAGAAGAAGTAAAACTGTCTGTTTGCAGACAACATGATCCTATATCTAGAAAACCCCATTGTCTCGGCCCAAAAGCTCCTTAAGCTGAGAAGCAACTTTAGCAAAGTCTCAGGATACAAAATCAATGTGCAAAAATCACAAGCCTTCCTATACACCAACGGAAGCAGAGAGCCAAATCATGAATGAACTCCCATTCACAATTGCTACAAAGAGAATAAAATACCTAGGAATACACCTAACAAGGGATATGAAGGACCTCTTCAAGGAGAACTACAAACTGCTGCTCAAGAAAATAAGAGAGGACACAAACAAGTGGAAAAAACATTCCATCTCCATGGATAGGAAAAATCACAATTATGAAAATGGCCGTACTGCCCAAAGTAATTTATAGATTCAATGCCATACCCATCAAACTACCATTGACATTCTTCACAGAATTAGAAAAACTACTTTAAGTTTCACATGGAATCGAAGAAGACCCTGTATAGCCAAGACAATTCTAAGCAAAAAGAACAAAGCTGGAGGCATCATGCTACTTGACTTCAAACTATACTACAAGGCGACAGTAACCAAAACAGAATGGTACTGGTACCAAAACAGACGTATAGACCAATGGAGTAGAATAGAGACCTCAGAAATAACACCACACATCTACAACCATCTAATCTTCAACAAACCTGACAAAAACAAGCAATAGGGAAAGGATCTCCTATTCAGTAAATGGTGCTGGGAAAACTGGCTAGCTATATGCAGAAAATAGAAACTGGACACCCTCCTTACACCCTATACATTAACTCAAGATGGATTAAAGAGTTATATGTAAAACCCAAAACCATAAAAACCCTAGAAGAAAACCTAGGCAATACCATTCAGGACACAGGCATAGGCAAAGACTTCATGAGAAAAATGTGAAAAGCAATTGCAACAAAAGCCAAAATTGACAAATTGGATCTAATTAAACTAAAACATTTCTGCACAGCAAAAGAAATTATCATTAGAGTGAATAGGCAACCTACAGAATGGGAGAAAATTTTGGCAATCCACCCATTTGACAAGGGTCTAATATCCAGAATTTACAAGGAACTTAAATATATTTATAAGAAAAAGACAACCCCATTAAAAGTGGGCAAAAGAGATGAACAGACACTTCTTAAAAGAAGACATTTATGCAGCTAACAATCACGAAAAAAAGCTCAACATCACTGATCATCAGAGAAATGTAAATCAAAACCACAATGAGGTACCAAATCACACTAGTCAGAATGATGATTATTAAAACATCAGGAAATAATAGATGCTGGTGAGGCTGTGGAGAAATACGAATGCTTTTACATTATTGGTGGGAAAGTAAATTAGTTCAATCATTGTGAAAGACAGTATGGTGATTCCTTAAGGAGCTAGAACCAGAAATACCAATTGACCCAGCAATCCCATTACTGGGTATATACCCAAAGGAATATAAATCATTCTACTATAAAGACACATGCACACGTATGTTTATTGCAGCACTATTTACAACAGCAAAGACGTGGAGCCAACCCAAATGCCCATCAATGATAGACTGGATAAAGAAAATATGGTACATATACACCATGGCATACTACGCAGCCATAAAGAGGAATGAGATCATGTCTTTTGCAGGGACATGGGTGAAGCTGGAAGCCATCATCCTTAGCAAACTAACACAGGAACAGAAAACCAAACACTGCATGCTCTCACTCATAAGTGTGAGTGGAACATTGAGAACACATGGACACAGAGAGGGGAACGACACACATCAGGGCCTATTGGGGGGTGGGGGTGGGGGGTGAAGGAAAGGAACTTAGAGGATGGGTCAATAGGTGCAGCAAACCACCATGGCACACATATATATACCTATGTAACAAACCTGCACATTCTGCACATATATCCCTTTTTTTCTTTTTTAGAATAAATAAAGAAAAAAATAAAAAAGACACAAATTACAAAAAATAAAAATAAAAACTAAAAGGATTGTAAGGGATATTATTAATAACTTTATTCCAATAATTTAGGAAACTTACATGAAAAGAACACATTTCCAAAAAGTCACAATTAACACATTTGACCCAGGAAGAAATAGAAAATTTGAGTAGGCATATAATAAATAAATAAAGTAAATTAGTTACTAAGAATCTTCCCACAAAGACAAACCCAGGCTTAGATAGCTTTACTGGTGAATTCTATCTAATATTTAAAGACGTGTTGTCAGTCCTTTACAAATTTGTTTAGGAAGTAAAGGACAGAACACTTCCCAGTTCATTCTATGAAACCAGTATTTCCCCAGTACAAAAGCCAAACAAAGATCTCACAAGAAAAGGAAACTATAGACAAATAGCCTTCATGAACACAGACATAATAATTACTATCACAATATTATTAAATTAAATCCAGCAACATATAAAATGAATTATACACCAAGACAAAGTATCCCAGAGTTATCAAAGGTTTATCCCAGGAAAGCAAAGTTGCTTTCTGATCTGAAAATCAACCTAAAACAGGAAGGACAAATACCACAATGCCTATTTCAATAGATACAGAAAAAGCATTTGACAAAACCTAATGTCCACTTACGATTAAAAACTCTCAACAAATTAAGAATAAACAAGAAAAAAAAAACTCCATGAAAAACAAAAACAACCCCATTAAAAATGGGCAAAGGACATGAACAGGCACTTCTCAAAAGAAGACATTCATGTAGCCAATAAACATATGAAAAAAGCTCAATATCACTGAACATTAGAGAAATGCAAATCAAAACCAACGAGATACCATCTCACACCAGTAAGAATGGTGATTATTAAAAAGTCAAGAAACAACAGATGCTGGCAAGGTTGCAGAGAAATAGGAATGCTTTTACACTGTTTGTGGGAATGTAAATTAGTTCAACCATTGTGGAAGATGGCACGTGATTTCTCAAGGATCTAAAACCAGAAATACCATTTGACCCAGCAATCCCTTTACTGGGGATATCCCCAAAGTAATATAAATCATTCTATTACAAAGATATATGCATGCATATGTTCATTGCATCACTATTCACAATAGCAAAGACATGGAATCAACCCAGATGCCCATCAATGATAGACTGGATAAAGAAAATATGGTACATATACACCGTGGCATACTATGCAGCCATAAAAAGGAACAAGATCATGTCCTTTGCAGGGACATGGATGGAGCTGGAAACCATCATCCTCAGCAAACTAACACAGAAATAGAAAATAAGACACCCTTTGTTCTCACCTATAAGTGCGAGCTGAACAATGAGAACACATGGGAAGGAGAACAACACACACCGGGTCCTGTTGGCCGGTGGGTTGCAGGGAAGGAGCGCATTAGGAAAAATAGCTAATGCACACTGGGCTTAATACCTGAGTGATGGGTTGATAGGTGCAGCAAATCTCCATGGCACATGTTTAGCAAAGTAACAAACCTGCACATCCTGCACATGTACCCTAGAACTTAAAATAAAAATTAAAAGAAAAAACAAAAGAGTAGAAGGGAACTTCTTCAACTTGTGGATTTGGTGGCTTTTGTACAATTCTCTAAATTTACTACAATAATTTAATTTTAGGTTTACAATGGATACATTTTATTATATGTAAATTACACGTCTGTATAGCTATTCAAAAAATAAAAAATGGCTAAAGTCCCTCATTCTTATCAGTAGAAGCTACTATGAGCAAGAAGTAGATCTTTATTATGTTCTCTTTGCAGCACAGCTCATTAGGATTGCTCAATCATTTTCTAGTCAATTACTCAATTGAGCTTTAAAAAACTAATCATGTTAAAAATGATTTAAGAAAACTAATGGACTATGACATTCAAGTAGCTACATGTCCTTGTCATACTAATTATCTTTTAACTACTCTTTTTTTCCCTAAAAGCAGCTTTTTCTACCTGCTTTTTCATCTCTGTGCCTTTGCATACACTGTACCATTCAGCCACTGTGTGGTGCTTTTGGCCTGTGTAGCCTGGTTGCTGTCCAGAATGACTTCAGGGTAGTTTAAGAGAGGGAGACCCAAGATGTGAAGAATGTCAGATGAGTAAGTCAAAAGCTGGCAATGGTCTTTATCAGATACAATTAGACAACTTTAACTCACACTCCTAGGATAAATCTTTCTTTTTTTTTTTTTTAATCTTTCTCAGCAGAAATTGAGTATGAAGTATCTCATGGCTCAGAATTTTTCTGAAATGTGTGCTCCTTGGGCTGTGTGCACACAAAAGCCAACCTTATGAGGGAGCAAGTGGGTACGTACACAGGCAATGGGGCTTCATGTATTAATTCTTCAACCAATATTTATTCAGTGTCTGCTCTGTCCCAAATGCTGATCTGGGTATTGGAGACACAGCACTGTACAAAACAAAGTCTCTGCCCTTATGGGGCATAGATTGTATTGGGAGAGAAACAAACAATAGGCAAAGAGACACTGATACTTAAGCTGTGAGAGTTTTGGAAAACCTTGAAAAGTGAAAAGGAGAATGTGGGAATGTGGAAGTGGCAGTTACAATTAGATAGGAGTGGCCAGACAAGGCCTTCCTAACAGAATGACATTTGAATGTGTCTGAAGGAAACGAGGGAGGGAACTGTGCAGCTAACTTGGAAAAAAGCAACCCAGGCAGAGAGAACAGGAAATACAAAGGATTGTGGGCAGGAGGATTCTTGGCATATTCAAGCAAGAGAAAGGAGGAAAAGCATGTAGCTGTAGCACAGAATATAAGGGGTACATGGTAGAGATAAGTTCAAAGAAGCAGAGGTGATGTGGCTTGTAGAGCATGAAGGGCCTTGCAGGGCATTTTAAGGCCTTTGGATTTTAGTCTGAGTGAAGTAGGAGCTATTGAAGGACTTTGAGCAAAGAAGTGACATAATCTGACTTTTTAAATAAAGGGATTACTCTGGCTACTGTGTTGAGGTTGGCTACAGTAGAGTAGAGGTAGAAGTGGGGAGACCACTCAAGATGCTATTGCAGTAATCCAGGTAAGAGGTGGTTGTGGCTTAGATCAGGGTGTTAGCAGTGAGAAGTGATCATGTTTTGTATATGTTTTTAAGGAAAAGCCAACAAGAGTAACTTGATGATTAGATATAGGGTGTGAGAGAGAAAGAGAAGGGTCAAAAATGATTACTTACTTTAGCTATTTAACAAAAGTTTATGTAATACTAATTATATGGCAGGCACTGTTCCAGGTTCTTGACAAATATTGACTCAATCTTTGCAATAGCCCTATGCAATAGATACTATTTCTTTATCCTCATTTTCCTGCCTTCAAGGTTTTGACTCTGAGAAGCTGGGAGGATGGAGTTGTCATTTACTTAGAGCAGACAGTATAAAGAAGAGGTTCAAGATGATATGTTAAGGCTGATGTTAATGTTGAGATGGCTGAAACAACTTCATGGAGATATCAAATGGGCAGTTGGTTGAAGAAGTCTGGAGTTAAGGAGAATGGTCTTGGCTGGAGACATACATTCAGTGGTCATCTGTGTAAAGACAGTATTTGAAAATGAAACTGATGAGATTTCCAAGGGAGAACAGATACAGAAGAGGAGAGGACCAATGACCAAGCTTGAGGCCATGCAATATTTAAATATGCAGACAAACTATCAGAAAATACAGACAAATGGCCAAAGACCTTGACATCCTGAAAGCCAAGGAAAGAAACTGTTTGAAGGAGGAGGAAGTGGGCAACTGTGTTAAATGTCATAATTGGTCACATAAGAAAGAATTGGGAATTTATATATTGGCTACTTCAAGAAACAGGAGGAGGAGAATAGAAGATGGTGAGTGAAGAGAACTCTTTTGAGGCATTTTCTATAAAAAGAAGTAGAGAAATATGGCAGAAGCCAGAGAATAACATAGGAACAGGAGGGTTTTTCTTTTTTGGTTTTGTTTTAAGAATGAGTGAAATGGCACATTTGTATGCTGGTGGAAATGGTCCAGTAGAAAAGGAAAAAAAAATATTGATACAGGAGAGAGGAAATTAAAGGATGTGAATGAAAAATTGAGAGAGGATGATCAAGTAGAGGGCTTAGACTTGGATAGAAGCAGAGACAAGTCATCCTCAGTTCATGGAGAGAAAGCAGGATGTATGGAGACAGATGCTGCTATGGAGGGAGATGTGGCTGACACTGGGACTCCCTCCAGATTGTTTCTATCTTTCAGTGGACTAGATAAAAGGTTGTAAGTTGGCAGTGAAGATCAGAGGAAGCACTGGAATTTTCAGACGAGAGAAGGTGTGAAACGAACATCCAGGAAAATGGCGACTCTCAGCTAAAGCATTTGCCCAACTACAGGTCACTCCATCCTTCCAGTCTCAGTACTTGGTCTGGAAAAGTTTGCTTTTCAAGGGGCCCCTATTAGAATGCAAATATTTGGGAACCTAGGTGCTTTTCAGCTGGTTTTCTTGATTAACACATTTGTGTCAGAGGATGTCTGAGCTGTGAGGCAGTGTGAGTCAGATCCTCAGGTCCTGATGCTTTTACTTGATTGTTACTGGAAATCTAAATTTCACCTTCTCTTATCTGTTTCAGGGAAAGTAATTTATTAAATGTAAAACTGAATGTAATTCACTTGAAAACTTTGCAAGATTTAATACAGTGAAATCCATGTATCAGAAAAATAACTTACCAAGCCATTTGTCCCAATTTTTTTCCTGTAGAAATAAGACGTAAGACCAGGCCTTTGGTGAGCACCAACTAAGTGGTGGTAGGAGAGACATCTGTTCTTACAAAGGAGGAAAGGAGTCTCCTACTGAAGGAAAGGTGTTGTTTCAGACTAATAGTTACTTTATAATTATGGAGATTTTCTCTGTGTCTGTCAAACCTAAGCATCATTGAACTAATACTCCATCCCAAATTAACAAATACTGAGCAGGAACATACTAACTTGTCCTGTCTTCTACTATTAGGGTCAAAGAATTTCTACAGAATTTTCTTTTTTTAAATTAAATTAAATTAAATTAAATTTTTTTTTTATTTATTGAGACGGAGTCTTGCTCTATCTCCCAGGCTGGAGTGCGGTGGCACTGCTTCGGCTCACTGCACCCTCTGCCTCCTCGATTCAAGCAATTCTCCTGCCTCAGCCTCCCGAATAGCTGGGATTGCAGGCCTGCACCACCACGCCTGGCTAATTTTTGTATTTGCAGTATAGACAGGGTTTCACCATGTTGACCAGGCTGGTCTCGAACTTCTGACCTCAAAGTGATCCACCCGCCTTGGCCTCCCAAAGTGCTGGGATTACAGGCATGAGCCACTGCACCCGGCCCAGAATTTTCTTTTTTAAAAAATGTGTTCTCTTACCTCAAGGATGGCAAAAGAATGCTTGACATAAGGCACATGGGTTCTGGCATATCGCTGAAGCTTGCTTTAGAATCCAAGTTCTTTTGCATTCTAACTTTGTGATACTGGGAAAATGTCCTAATCTCACTGAGACACTTTCCTCTTCTCTAAATCACGGCTGCTGATGAAGGCTGTTATGAAATTCAGTGAAATAACATGTCATAGTAAGTGCGCAGGCCTGTGTCTGGCATATTGAAAGGGCTATCATTATGAATTGTATATTGCTAGACACTTAGGTGTTATCTTCCCTTATACCTGGGGAAGCATCTAGAGCGCTCTCTGAAGATTTCTGCTTAAACTTGTATTGGGAAATCCAGCTTTACACACACACACACATGCATTACATATATATATATTTATATAGTTTTTCACTATACTGTCACTCAAAACACTCAGTACTTCATTTCTGGCCATTAAAATGTATGGGCTTTTTTACCCACACCAAGCAATTCTCTAATTCTCTGCAGATACCAACTGGGTGTCCTATAGTTCAATACAATCCTGATACCAGTCCAAGTTAGCACAGACATCACAGGTTAAGGGTTCAATCCCACCAGATTGCCCCCGACTTCAGATGCCAATCATAAGCAGTAGGTCCTCATGTTAACCACAACTTCTGTCCCACTTGGCTGCAAATCAGAAGTTCTCATGATCCTCCTCTTGGGTTCAGTAATTTGCTAGAGCTGCTCACAGACCCAAGAAAACAGTTTACTTACTAGATTACTGGTTGATTACAAAGGCTATGTTAAAGGATACAACTGAACAGCCAGATACAACTCTTTGAGTTTTGCTGGAGGCCTAATTACATAAGCATGATTGATTAAATCATTGATCATTCATGATTAACTCAATCTCCCACCCCTTTTCCCTCCCCAGAGGTTGAGGGGTGAGGCTGAAAGTTGCAATCCTCTAATCACAGGGTTGGTTTCCCCGGCAACCAGCCTCCCATCCTTTGGGGCTTTCCAAAAGTCACCTCATTATTAAACTCAGGTGTGTTTGAAAGGAGTTTGTTATGAATAACAAAAGACCTTTATTGCTCTTATCACATAGAAAATTCCAAAGGTTTCAAGATTCCTGGCCAGAAACCAGATATGAAGATCAAAATATATATTTCCTATTACATCATAATATTACAATACACAACCTAAAGACCCACATACCACCAGAACAGGGAAATAAAAGAGTTGGAAAGTGGGGAATGTACAGGCTATGTTTTTAATTATCTCGTTGGTAATATAAACACACCAGGGACTGCTGTATATTTTGCTCATCTCTCACTGGCCTAAGACTCTGGGAATCCTTAGCCAGTAGATGAGGAGGACATCTTTGTTTTACCATAATATTGTAAAAGTTCCAGAAGGGTGGGGACCATGTGTCTAACTGAACTCAGTAAAGCTGCATAATCACTCATTAAGTGGAAGGATAATAATAATGAAAAAGTGTGTGCCTGTCCTCAGCAGTCGGGTTTCAAAGGACTGCAGCCACAAGGTCCATCTCACATGGCTTGGCCCCGGGAAGTGAGTGGGTGTGCTGGCGGCTGCACTTGAAGCTAGCTTTAATGATACCCTCCAACAACTGCATCCTTTGCTGATACAGCTGTTTAAATCTTGCAGCTGTTGTGCTCTTGCTTATATGTCACTGTTTAAAATGAGGAGAGCAGGAAAAACTCTTGGGGCCACATACAGAACCCCCATGGGCAGAGTCCTCAAGCTGGGACATTCTGGGAGTAAGAGAGCCAAGGCTCTGTGTTCTGCAGAAAGCCTGGGCTTCTGTGACCTCTGTGTATCAATCAGCCCAATTCTAGACGCTTTATCCTGGATGGGGCCCCAGGACAGGTCCACTGGGCAAAGCCCAGACCGATAACTCAAACTGTTATCCATGAACCTGATCAGGCGGGAGGGAGTCAGTGTGTGTAGTTGATAGGCCACAGCCATGAGGCCATATGTCTTTTACAGCCAGCTGGAGTGTGGAGCTGATCCCGTGCTTGTCACCTGGCCCTTTTCTTCCCTGGCAAGTGGCTGTCGATTCCTCTTGCAGGCTCTCCAGAATCTGGGACTGTCAGTGCAGGTCACAGGTTATGCTGTGCAAGGGTTTTTAGTTTCTTTATTTAGCCATGGAACCTCATCTCCCAACAAACTCTCAGGCCAAAGCCCGATATATAAAAACAGTTAGTTCTGGAAGTATTTGGCATGAAATGGTAGTAGATGAACCAAAGCTGGCTTTCCCTACTGCACCAAAATTCACCTCCCTCCCCCCACCCACACACACACAGACACTCATTGAGGTACCTCTATAGAATTCTTAGGACTCTAAGCAGAGACAGTTAGAAAACCCCTGAGAGTGTCATTTTTTTTTTCATTTTTATAGATGAGAAAGCCACTCTAGGTCTTTCCTGTCTAATGTAGAAGCTACTAGTCCCAGGTGGTCACTGAGCATTTGAATGGCTAGTCTGAACCGGGGTATGCTGCGTTTGTAAAACACATGCAGGATTTCAAAGACTTGCTACCAAAAAAAAAAAAAGAATGTAAAAAATCTCATTAATACATTTTTTATTGAGGGCATGCTGAAATAATAATAGTTTGGATAGATCAGGTCCAATAAAAAATATTATTAAAAGTAATCCCATTTGTTTCGTTTTACTTTTTAAAATGTGACTATAAGAAAATTCAAAATTACACAGTGGCATACATTCATGGCTTGCTAAATTATAATTGTATTGAACAGCAGTGGTTTCAATCATTTTGCTAAATGCCTTTTCAAGGCTATCTGGATCATTGGAGACAGGGCAGGACTCCTAACTAAGTGCTCTCTCCTTTTCACCATCCCCACATGATTCATTTACATGGAGACGTAATTGACAGAGAGCAGCTTACAGTAACATCCTTGGGGAATTTCCTTTAATATAATGGGATAAGAGGAAAGAACTCGCAAATGAAGGTGAAGGTGGGGTAGGATTAGGCCCGTGGATGATCTTCCTAATGACAGACTTCTGTTATCCAGCGCATTGACTTAGAAGCACCAAGTTAGAAACAGGAAGGGCTGAGTCTAGAGCCTTTGACGATTACTCTGTCTCCTTGCGTAAGTCACCAAACTTCCCGGGTCTCATTTTTCTTATCTGTAAAGTGAGGAGATAAGTTCACGGCACCCGAAGTGGTTGTTAGCTCTGGAATTCCATGACTGACCATTTTTGTCTTCACCCATATTCTTCAGTGCTAGCAAACACTTTTTGAGGTGGTGTTCCTGCATTTATTTCTTTTACCTTCTTGATCAACCTCTTCTCCTAAAACCCAACTTCAGCTAAGATAAGTAGGGTTGGGAAGGGAAGATTACTTCAAAGACAACTGCAAGTCACTCCTCTTTACTCTTGACCCTGACAGCAGTGAAAGATGAGCTGTGCGCTCTTACCTCTAGCTCCGTAGAGGAGGACCAGAAGGAGGAAGACAGCAAGGAGGGAATGAAGCAGGAGGAAGCAGAGAGATGGGGAAAGATGAGGAAAAAGATGAAGAAATTAGAAGAAAATGGGTTTTAGCCATGCATACCTGAAGGGATGATGAGCCTGGATTTTCTGGGCTCCTAGATTATGAACTCCTGCAGTGGACCATGTCCTATATTTTTGCAGGCAGTGGGGGGAATTGTCTTACGCAGCACCCAAGCACACTGCTATGCAATGGACCACAGATAGGAAGCAAGCACGGCATTCGGCTCACTGTGTTTGTAGCCCCTGCCTTTTATAGCCGGCAACATGATAATAATTGTGAGATAGTGAAGGCAGATGAAACACACAGTACTCAGAGTGAGACATCAAACAACAAATTTACTGAGCGTTTTACCTTCCTTCTGAGCCCCTATGAAGCAGAAAACACCAAGACATTGTTTTAAGTTAGGGAGTTTCCAGCTTTGCAACTGAACTCCCTGGCGGAGCGCCAGGCCTGCCGTCAGCGCGTGGGAGCGAGCCGCATTCTCGGGGCTGTGTTGGAAGTTCCAAGCATATGAGGCATTTATGGCAGGATGGAGCTGGTACCTATAGGTTTAGGGTTTAATTTTTGTTCTAGAACGTACTTCCTCTCTGAATTGCCGCATGTGCTGAGACGCTGGTTGCACTGTTTCCTTCTGAAGACCTCTCTGTTTTAAGTATTGTCTCCAAAGGAATAATGAGGTAAGAAGCTTTTCTCAGGCCCCACCCACACCTAGCAGCCCTGAGGGGAGAGCAGTGTGAGGGGACATGGCTCTGTGGCCCTCAGTAACCCACTGTCTTCCCTTCACGTGCCTTCGCAGAGGGCAGAAGGGACTGGCACTGCTTTGAAAGGCAGTGTGAACTCAACCTCTCCCGCCCACACCAGGGACACCAACCTTTGGGGTTAGCTTAGCCAGGAACCAAAGAACATTTAATTAAAACATACTTTTTAGAAAGGAAGAAAGGAGGCCAACACAAAATAGCTAGTTAAAATGCCAGATTTCTGGAAAGTCAGAAGAGAGTAAAGCTGGCATAAATTCTCTGGTGGTAGTGGTCAGGGGGCGGCAGTCAGGACTCCTTCAGGGTCATTATCCTGCTGCTTCTGGTGTCCAGTACCTGCCTCTCAGAAGACAGAACTCAAAACCAAGCTCTACCAAAGCCAATAACCAAATATCGAATACTGTGAATCAAGGTTCCTTTTGGAAGTGTCCACTGAGGCCCTCTCCAGCAGAACACAAGATTCATTTCCCTTAATATCCTCCAGGCATATGGATAAACTGCTCCTTTGGCAGTTTCTTAACTGAATGGGGGCTGATGGAGCCCAGCCAGGCTCCAGGTAAACGAGGCTATAAAGTGGGGCTCAAAGAAAATGTCCTCTGGGTTGTGCATGCTTTGTTGACACAGGGCTGGTTAAAATGTCCCAGAGTGGAAGGTCCAGGTCCAGGTCACTTCCTTACTAGTGCCTCAGGGAGACTCTCCCTTCTGGGAGAGAGATGGGAACTGAGGATCCCAGCCCTCCCATCTCCATCCATGCTCAGGGATTGCAGTGGGGGAAGAAGGACCTCCCTTTCTACGTGTCCCCTCACTTGTCTTCTGAGAGCTACCTGTAAAAGAGACAGGCTTTGAGCTACAAAAGCCACGCACTCCAAATCTAGGGAATTGCAGGGTCACCTTGTACGTTACTCGGCTTGGACTGCCGTAACAAAGTATTAATACTATAGACGGGGTGGCTTAAACAACATAAATTTATTTTCTCATGGTTCTAGATGTTAGAAGTCCAAGATCAAGGTGTTGGTAGAGCTGGTTTCTTTTGAAGTCTCTCTCCTCGGCTTGCAGATGGTTGTCTCTTCCCTTTATCTTTGCAGGGTCTTCCTTCTGTGGTGTCCTCTCTGTTTATAAGGACACCGATCACCTTGGATTAGGGACTGCCTTATGACCTCATTTTAATTCAATTACCCTTTCAAAGGCTCTGTCTTCAAATACATTTTGTAGTACTGTAACTCAAATGTGTAATACTGTAACTCGAATGTCTTCAAATACATTTTGCGGTACTGTACTCAACATGTGAGTTTTGGGGAGATACAATTCAGCCCATACACCATGTCTGTGACTTTCAGGAAGACTGGGAACCACAGCAACACATCACATTTGAATCATCCAATAATGCCATTCCATCTCCTCTTCTTACCCAAATGCCCCAGTTTTACTGGCGTTTCTGAGCTCCTTAGGCCAGTTTTCTCCAGGACCTCAGTTTTCTGTGGTGCTGAGGACATTTCCTGGAACATTTCCCTTGGGGACAGCAGCACTGCCAAGGTGGAGGCCAGTGTGCTCCCTCACCCGCGACTCCTCCCTTGCTGGCCGTTCCCAGCTCAGCCAAAGCAGAGAGTGAGGCCCAGTTACAGGGCTGTGGTCTTGCCCGAGGAGCCAGGGCTAGCAGACCTCCCAGTCCCCCAGGAGCAGCATTCAAAAAGATAGCCTTCTCTTCATCAGCTTGTACTTCTGTTGTGTTTACAAGCAGGTCTTCTCCGCATGAAACAGGTTCCAGATAAGGATGTTCAGAATTTGTCTGGCACTCCTGAAAAGTAATTGCCTGGTAGTGTAGGCTGGAAGAGAAGACAGGATTACTGAGCCCAGAGATGATCTCTTTTAAACCCTCTGTATTTTTTTTTTTTTCAGATCAATTTAAAGTTACTTTTCCTATCCCTGAACCAGATCAACGACCGTCCCCTTTACTCCGAGCTTTGTAGTTCAACTCTATTTTCTATGATCGCAGTGCTGAGCTTATTAAACAAACACAGCTCTTGTGAATCCTCTCCCTAAGATGATCGTTCCTGGGTGGTCCTTCTTGGGTGGGTCCCTGGGCACAGAAACCCCAGGCCGTGTTTCCTCCTCTGCTCAGCACGCTGGGCAGATTCTGCCTCCCGCAGCTCAGCTTTGGCTCATCGAGAGATAAGATCAGAGACACTACGGAAGGGCCAGGTTTTAACAAGGCAGAAAATACAAGCTATTCCAAACATCAGGCCTACTGTGCAAAAAACAAACCCCCTGGCTTTGGGGGCCCTCTCCTGGAGAGGGTTTCTCTGCTCATAAAGACTGGTATCAAGGGGTGAGGAGAGAGTCATGCCATCCCAGCAGGGCCTCCAGTCGAGGGCTTCTCTTTCAATTACCCAAGAGCAGCTGTAGACTGCTGCTTATGTAATGGGCTCTGTGCCTCCTTCTCGGGAGGAGGATGTGGAACCGTTTGGTGTTTGCTGAATAATGAGTCATGGTCAGAGTTAGGGAGCAGAAATAGTGACTCTCTCCCCTGCATTGCTTCATCCGGAACTTCTAGTAAAGAATAAGCCCTGAGTCAGTGCCCAATGGGGCCTGCCCTGGAAGGGGAAGCACCACAGGAGGCTCTGAAATGCAGGCCCCACAGAGCCCACGCACCAGGCTGAAGGAGACTCTGGGGGCATTTGAAGCCCAGCCGGGCTGCTTGCAAGAAGATTCATTGTTTATTTAGGCCTGTAGCTGAGCTGCCGGGGTTTTCCTATCTCGGGTAATCATAGCTCTCTTCCAGGGTCCAGCCAGGATCCAGGAGTGCTGGGGTGAAGACTGAGGCTTCAAAATGAACAGAGCTTTCTCCAAACCTCATTTTAGCTGTAAGAAATGAAACAAGTCAGCTGGACGCGGTGGCCCTGCTGTAATCCCAGCATTTTGGGAAGCTGAGGCGGGCAGATCACGAGGTCAGGAGTTTGAGACCAGACTAGCCAACATGGTGAAACCCCATCTGTACTAAAGACACAAAAAATTAGCTGGGCGTGGCGGCGAGCGCCTATAATCCCAGCTACTATGTAGGCTGAGGCAGGAGAATTGCTTGAACCCAGGAGGCAGAGGTTGCAGTGAGCCAAGATTGCGCCATTGCACTCCAGCCTGGGCGACAGGGTGAGACTCCATCTTAAAAAAAAAAAAAAAAAATGAAACAAGTCTGAGGGGTGGGAGAAAGGGCACATTTATATCAACTGAGAAGTCGAAAGGTTTGGTTTTGGCCAGAAAGGGAAAAAAAGATACATTATTGCTCACATTCTGAGGTCAAACAAACAAACAAAACCCCTGAGAAAACAATATGAAGCCCTGTAAGGAAAGGTTTAATGGACCAGATATTATTTGTCCCTCTTCATGTTTCTGAGAAATGTAGTTCAAACTTTATAGACTTTCCACATCAGCAAACAATTAATCATGGCTTGCACTCCCACCCGCCATGCTTTTCAACATGCCCAGCAAGAAGCTGTAGCAAATCACAGTCCAGATCTGGGTGCATAAGCGAGGTTTCCTATGGAGTTGGTGGGTTACACTGTGGGGGCTGCTGCAAGAAGTTCGGGGCAGCTTGCCTAATGCACAAGGTAGGGACCATTTCCTTCCCTGTGCAAGGCTTCAGGAGGCTGACCCCCGCCTATGACAGCATAACACAAAGCTCAAGGTCAAACTGCCTGGGTTTGAATCCCAGTTCTGCTATCCGCCACCAGCTATGTGAGTCTGGCACACAACTGATTTCTCTGCTTGGTTCTCTCATCCGTAAAATGAAGGCAACAAAAGCTGCTACCTCATAGGGTGGTTGTGAAGACTAAAGTAAAACTTGTAAAGCATTTTGAATGTTTTCTTTTTCTCCATCATTATCTTTTAAGGTTAGCTTAATGTTCATCTCTAGTGACTTCTATCTAAAAATTTGTTAGTGAGACAGACTAGCATAAACAGCTCTTATGGTCAAGCAGATATGGCCTTTTTACAACTAGTAAAATTTTTCTTTAGAATTTTCATTTGCAAAATGGAGAAAATATACATTTGTAGTAAGCATAAATAAAGTATAAATATAAATAAAATAAAGTATCGATAAAATAAAGTATATAAAGTCGTTTAGCTTAGAAAGTGCTCAGTAAGCGGTAGTTATTTTGGTTAAAATTCTCAATTCAATAGACCTGAATCTCTGCTCAAATAAGTTCCATATTTCATTATCCCATGTAGCAAGATGAAATTCCAATACCCAGATCACAGACATCCCTTTACAGTATTTCTGCATATATTTATAATATAAAATTTCAGAGAGGAAGGACATTTATAAAATTCTAATTTAAAACAAAATTCTTAAGGCATCTAATTCTTAAGGCAAAACATTTTGTTGTTTGGTTGAGAAAAGGAGGGAGGAAAGATGAGGCAATTCTTTAGATTCTTTAAAGAAGGGCTCTTTCAGCTTGGGTTATATTGATTGACTTCCTGGCTTGAATCACTTCGTGGTATTTTGTTCAACTCAGTTGACCATAGGAAGCAGATGACTCTGAGACTGGCTCCTTAGCACCAGATGGACAAGATAAGTGCTATAAGATGAGGGGCAGCCACATGGCTGACATTGTCATCATCATCATCCCATGTAGTGTCCACATGTAGGGAGGAGCCCTTCTTGTGTGTTGAGCACAGCACTAAAGGACTTTACTATTAACTCAGTTTTATCCTTACAAAAACCTTGTTGGCTTGATATTATTATCTCTATCTTTTTAATTTTTATTTATTTATTTATCTATTTAGAGACAGGATCTTATTCTGTCAGTGCTGGAGTGCACTGGCACGATCATAGCTTACTGTAGCCTTGAACTCCTTGGCTCAAGCAATCCACCTGCCTCATTCTCCTGAGTTAGGACAATAGGCATGTGCCACCACATCTGGCTCTTTTTTGTTGTTGAGAAGGGCAGTGGGGCGTTCTCGCTACGTTGCCCAGGCTTGTCTCAAACTCCTGGCCTTAAGTTATCCTCCTGCCTCGTTCTCCCAAAGTGCTGGGATTACAGGTGTGAGCCACTGCACCCAGCCTGTTTCCATCTTAAGAATGAGAAAATCATGTTCTTTAGAGTCTTTCAATTTGTTCATGATTCTTCCACTAAGTGGTACAGCAGGGGTGAGAATCCAGGATCCCAATCTTGGAAGCTTTTTCCATTAGACTTTATGGCTACTGCTGCTGAGGGTGGGGCCTTCCCGGAAGCCACTCCCACCCATGCCACTGTGGTTTATAAATCATGCTAAATGTCCCTGCTAAGCAGCCCAAGCTGACCTGCTGGGCTAGTGGCCCTGTCCAGGGGGAGCGCTCACAGGCAGTGCTGGGAGAGACTGCAGCCATTGCTGACAGGCTGGAAGAGGCATTGCTATCCTCAGGCTCTTGGTGTAACTGAGATGAACTTGACAGAAATGATTCGGTTCCACCGGAAAATAAAATTCCCCCTACGTTATTCTGTGGAGTCAGCGGTAAAGGAGGCAGGGGCATCCGCAGTGTCTTGGTGCAGCTATTGGTGCCCCCTGAGAGGGCAGACCTGATGGCCGGGACAAGTTTCTTTTCTTGAAACAACGTTAATTTGTCCAGTTTTGTGGCTTTTTTATGTGGAACAACATTAGCTCATCCAAGCTTGTGGTTTATTTGAAAACGAAATTCCGGTAAATCTTTTGCACCATCTGGCAGTGTGGTGATTGGCCGCGAGTTAGGAACAAGCCACTGAGCACACAAGACAACAAAGCAGAGAAAACCCACCACCCCAACCAGAAAGGCTTTCTGTAAATTCTGTGCCTCAGCAACTCCACGGGGCTCTCTGAGGACGGGTCTGTCCGTGTGAGTAGAGCTGTAACCTGTTACTCTTGGGCGGGAATCTGTTTCCTTCAATAGCTAAGGCCTAGTGGAATTTCTTAGCTTAAGCTTTAGCCAGGGTCTTACATTCTTTCCTTAGACACAGATTAACTGGGATCCTCTGAGGCCACATTCAGAGGATCTAGAAACCAACATGAGTGATCAGGAGAAAAGGGAAATTGAAACATCAGTGGTTGACTCTGGCGTGTGGAAAAATGAGTGGGCCTGAGTCCCCGAGGGACATAGAAGATGGCATTCCCACTTATCTGTGTGCCACACCCAACAATCCTTCCCTGGTATTCATTGTACACATAACAAATGTTTATCCAGTGCCAGCTACATGCCTTGCACTGCCTTGGGCACAGGGGAGAGAACTGTGAACAAGACAGTCAGAGCCCTTGCCTTTAAAGAGCTTATATGCTAGTAGGATAGACAATTTAAAACACATATGATTTGAAATACTAATTTTGGCTGGGCACAATGGCTCATGCCTATAATCCCAGCATTTTGAGAGGCTGAAGTGGGAGGATCGCTTGAGCTCAGGAGTTTGAGACCAGCTTGGGCAACAGAGTGGAACTCTGTCTCCACAAAAAATGAAAAATTAGGTGGGCATGGTGCCATGCACCTGTGGTCCCAGCTAGTCGGAAGGCTGAGGTGGGAAGATTGCTTGAAGCCAAGAATTTGAAGCCATGGTCGTGCCACTGCACTCTAGCCTAGGTGACAGAGTGAGCTTTTGTCTCAAAAGAACAAAAAACAAAACAATGTAATAATTTCAAATACATTAAGTGCTATGCCAGGGACACAGAAGGAGCTGAGAAGGAGAATGAATGCAGGGAATGAGTGATCTTTAACTAGATAGATCAGGGAAGACTCTCAGAGTCAGTGTTTCAGCAGAGAACCCATGTGAGATGCCGATGAGTGTGCAAGGTGTAGAAAGGCCTCCGTGCTGCAGGAACTGAAGGGCCAGCCTGAAGAGGTATGCAGAAGAAGGAAGAGTGCATGAGAGGAGGAGGGGGAGGCACGCAAGGGCCATGCTCACAAGGCTGTGAGATGTCATTTGTCCCTTTCACATAGGAGAAGGGCACGATCCAGCTCACATGAACAGAAAAGCACTTTTGCCACTATGAGGAGGATGGATTGTAGGAGACCAGTAGTGGAAGCAGAGCAACCATTGAGGAGGTTATCTCAGTAGTACAGGCAAGAGACAATGGTGGTTTGAATCAAAGGGATAGCAGCAGAGAGGGAGAGAACCAGGAGAACATTTGAGCTTGAACCAGGAGAATCTGATGATGGATTTGATATCAGGGAATAAAGGAAGGGTTCCAATAAGGATGCTTCTAGGTCCTTCATCTTGAGCCATTGAGTGGATGGTGACATTGTTTACTAAGATGGTGAAGACTGGAGGTGGAAACACAATAATCTCGGGGAAGATATTAAGAAATCTGTTTAAACCATGTTAAATCTAGGTTATCTGTCATATCCAAGTGGAAATTATCAAGGAAATATTCTTGAGTTCAGCAGAGACAAATACAGATTTAGGTGTCATTAGTATGAAGCTGGTATTTGAAACCATGAGAATTGATGAGCTGACCTAGCCGATGGGAATAGAAAAGCATTCCAGAAAAGAATATGTGGGGTTTCTCACCCTGTGGCCTGCATGGGCATCTGGGCAGGAGTACACACAGGGGCTGTAACCCACATCATGGGGACCTCATGCACAGATGTTGGACGCTTCAGCCCACTGGTGCACAGCCCCCAACCCCTACCATCTGCCTCTCACAAAGCACCCATTTGCTATTACTCCAGGACAAACAGGAGGAAAGGCATCAGGCAAGTCCTAGAATTTGGCCTTGAGCTTTTTGGATGAAAATTACAGGGCCCCAGGACTCCAGAGAGTGGTCTAGAAAAGACAGTGTGTAGACTGGGCAAGCATGGCCCTCAGACCTATGGGCTCCTCACTCATCTGGCAGGATCAGAGCAGGCCAGGTCAGGGCAGAAACTTCTAAAGCATGAGACACGGGGCAAGGCCCTGGCTGCCAGATCTAAGGGAGGTACTGCACTGGTTATAGTCATCAGAGTAATCAAGGCCATTTCTCCAGGAAGCTGAGGTACAGGCCCTAGGAAGGGAGCGTGTATAACTCGCCCTGCCAATCCCTGGACTACAGCTACAGATTACCCAAAGAACTAAGCATAGAACTACCATTTGATCCAGAAATTCCACCACTGGGTATCTACTTCATGTCTTGAAAAAGAAATCATCATACCAGAAAGATTACTGCACTCGTGTGTTTATCGCAGAACTGTTCTCAATAGCAAAGTCATGAAATCAACCTAAATGTCCATCAATGGATGATCAGATAAAGAAAACGTGGCATATATACACAATGGAATACTATTAAGCCATAAAAAGAATAAAATCATGTCTTTTGCCAAAACATGGATGGAACTGGAGGTCATTATTTTAAGTGAAACAGCTCAGAAACAGGGTGACAAATACCACATGTGCTCATTTATGAGTGGGAGCTAAATAACATGTATGCAGGGATGTATAGTCTAGAAGGATAGACACTGGAGACTTGGAAGGATAAGGGAGGGAGGTGAATGATGAGATATTCCTTAATGGATACAATGTACGTTATTCAGGTGATGGATATACTAAAAGCCCTGACTTTCCCATCACTCAATATATTCATGTAACAAAATTACACTTGTACTCCATATATTTATATCAAAAAAAAAAAAAAAAACCCTTACTACTTCTACAGTTTCTAATACATGGTCCTGCACCTAACTCCGCCCTGACCCTGACCATGTATGTCATAATGGGAGTTGGCACACTTGCTGTACTTGCCAAAACTTATACTGGTGGGAAGAAGAAAAGAATCTAAGATACAGACTTAGGTGAAAGGCAAACAACCCCGGTTGCAGAGGCTACTTCAGCCAGGTTAGCCAGAAGGTCTGAGGACAGGATCCAATGGGCATCTGACGTGTGTTTGTACATCAGGTATGGTTTTCATAGATGCTGGGGAGAGGCCATCCTCCAGGCTGTGGTCAAGATAGGAATTCCAGACATGAGTGGTGTGCAGGGAAGTGTAGAAAAACATAGCTTCTGTTGGTCTGTTCATTCAAAGCTTGGATCCAGCCAGGTCCTGACCGGCTGAAGCATAGGATCCATCCAGTGCCCTGTGATCCCAAAGGTTGGGAGTTAGCAAGAGTTGGTTAAGGAATTTGAGGCTCAGGGCCGCCTTCTCATCTTAGTGAATTACAAGAGTGCTAGGTAAGACAATTCATATTCATTTCATGAAGTTGGTCAGTATTTTGGGATGGTTAGGGTACTGAGGCTGAGATAACATTTGAGCATTCACAGTGCATTGTTCACATCTCCACTCTTGGGACTGCTGACCTTGAGTTAATTTTCTGCTCCATAGTACACGGCTAAGTTGCTTGCCTTTGACATGGTTGGCTCAAGCTGAGGCAGGGCTGGAGGCGAAGCCCATCAGCATTCCCTTTTCAAAGTCTCAAGCACTGGCTGCCCTCCCATAAATTCCAGGACTGGTGACCAGAGCTTATTTGCTCTCCGAATGATGAAATCCTTAGCTTTCTTCATTTACAGAGCAAATTCACAACAGGAAGATGTCACATACAATAGGGCTATAAAAATAATACAGCTGCATGACACTTTCTACTTTGTTCCTTTTTGTCTTCGTGGCAACCCTGGTATCCCTGTAGCCACAGAAAGGTAGGACTGTGAGGGAAAGGTACTGCAAACCAGGAACGACCTGTCTCATTCCAAACCTCGGTTGTGGCACATTTTGCGGCCTTGGGCAAGTCACCCAATCTGTCCACTCTTTCTTTCCAAAATGTGAAACAAACTGAAAAGGGGCTAGGAGAATGCGTTAGTTTGGTGGAAGGGTCTGGGCCACTTGTTTCCATCAGTGCAATAATGACCTCTTTCTATTTACAAGACTGGCTGCTCTCCTCATTTCACTTTTGGTAGTCAAGTGGATTTGCAAGTAAATGGGAGCTCTGGCGACAATCTGTGGAGCATTCTAAAAGCCTCTGGTTTGAATTGTCCAGAGAAAATGTCAGGGACTCTTGGCTGTTCCTTAAAGGGGCTTTCAACAGGAATCACGTCAAGACTCCCATGAAGCAACTTTTACACAGAAATGAAATTATGCTCCATTCCTGTTGAGAATTAAGGCAACTGGAAATTTATGCTTTGAAGTGTGGCCTTGAACTTTATATGTTCATTTATCTCAAATGATTGACTGTTGCCTAGTGCATTGCTCTGTGACCCATTTAAATGCTTAACAAATGTTGATGGCCAGATAGCTGGATGAATGGGGGGCTAAATCATAGTTAGTACAAAGTCACCTATTGTTAAGTTTTCCCCTAGCTCTGGAATTCTCACGATTTGGGGTTCAGGATCCTCAGGCATACTTGATATTAACTTCCATCCATCCTCTTTTACTTCAGGAGGGTTCAGGTTGCATTTGGATTGAGGTGAAACCAAAAGTAGATTCACTGTACTTCTCTGCAGCTAAAGGAGGACAGTAAAAAGTACCACTATGAGATATGACTTACAGAAAAAGAAACTGAGGTCCGGAGACACCGAGCATCTTAGCTCAGCCTTATCCCTAGATGGAATACACAGCTGCATGTGACGTGAGAGTCAATGGAAATCCCCTCTGTCGCCAAACACCAGGCTGCCATTGTGCTTAGAATTCTCTGGATGCGCCTTTTTTGGCCGGAACCGCCATCTTCCAGTAATTCTCCAAAATGACGAACACAAAGGGAAAGAGGAGAGGCACCCGATATATGTTCTCTAGGACTTTTAGAAAACACAGAGTTGTTCCTTTGGCCACGTATATGCGAATCTATAAGAAAGGTGATATCGTAGACATCAAGGGAATGGGTACTGTTCAAAAAGGAATGCCCCACAAGTGTTACCATGGCAAAACTGGGAGAGTCTACAACGTTACCCAGCATGCTGTTGGCATTGTGGTAAATAAACAAGTTAAGGGCAAGATTCTTGCCAAGAGAATTAATGTGCGTATTGAGCACATTAAGCACTCTAAGAGCTGAGATAGCTTCCTGAAACGCGTGAAGGAAAATGATCAGAAAAATAAAGAAGCCAAAGAGAAAGGTACCTGGGTTCAACTGAAGCGCCAGCCTGCTCTACCCAGAGAAGCACACTTTGTGAGAACCAATGGGAAGGAGCCTGAGCTGCTGGAACCTATTCCCTATGAATTCATGGCATAATAGGTGTTAAAAAAATAAATAAATAAAAGATCTCTGGGCTGAAAAAAAAAAAAGGATTCTCTGGATGTTCATAGATTCTCTGTGTTGACACAAGAAGTCAATGTCATTTATTAATACCTTCACAAGATCACTCTTTCAGATTAACTTCCTAGTCTGGACACAGGCCCAGAGAGGAGCCTGGTGGTAACTTAGTGGTCACCAGACCACGAAGCAGCCCAGACCTGCCATGGGGTGACCTTGGAGACTCCATATAGACTCATGGATACCCTCTCCCCATTCTGCCACGGAGGTACTGAAGACACACTCCCTCTTCATATACCCAGACACCATCCCTGAGAGGAGCAAGGGGAGGGAACAGAACTCTGAACAACTAAGTATTGTATGTAAGAGAGACTAAAGAGTTTCATAAGGAGACTATTTAAATTATGATACCAGACTAGGCTTCTTGTAGTGTCTAAAAGCCTTACTACCCAAAGTATGAGCCCCAAACCAACAGCTTCAGGTGGAAACTCATTAGAAACAGACTCTGAGGTCCCAGACCTGAGACTCCAGACCTAAGGTATCAGAATCTGCATATCGATCAGGCCCCTAGCGGATTCACAGGCACATTCGGGTTTGAGCAGTGCTGATCTAAAGTACAGAACCCTTCCTTGCCCCCTCCCCACTGTCCAGTAAGGGCAATAGAGAGCAGTTATGGAGCAATATAAAAGCACTTTATCTAGACATCTTTGTGGTGTAAAGTTAATTTGTGACCCTGCCATGGTTGAATGTAAATAAAGAGAAAACTGAAGAGAAGGGTGAGAGCTTCCAGCACGCTTCTGAATCGAAAGCAGCAGGTTAAAAAAAAAAAACCAAGCTGGCAGCTGGGTGTCGGTTCACATGTCAACTCCCTCTTGAGTGCTATGTTGAGAGGGATTCTGAATCACATCAGAGGTCAGTGGGAAAGAGGCCACGCATGCCAGGTTAGCTATGACTGCATTGGTGAGGGATGGGAGACTTCCAGCATACCTTCTGTGATGGTTAATATTAAGTGTCAGCTTGATCGGATTGAAGGATGCCTAGATGGCTGGTAAAGTATTGTTTCTGGGTGTGTCTGTGGGGATGCTTCCAGAGAAGACTGACATATGAGTCGGTGGACTGGAAGAGGAAGACCCACCCTCAATATAGGTGGCAGTGAGGCTAGAACAAAGCAGGCAGAAGTAGGCAAAAGTTCGCTTGCTCAGTCTTCTGACTCCCTTTTTCTTCCCATGCGAGAAGCTTGCTTCCTCCCCTACTGCCCTTGGACATCAGACTCCAGGTTCCTCTGCCTTTGGATTCTGGGACTTGCCCCAGCAGCTTTGCAGGGACTCCTATGCCTTTGGTCACAGACTGAAGGCTGCACTGTTGCCTTCCCTGGTTTTAAGGCTTTTGGACTTGGACTAAGCCACTACTGACTTCTCTCTTTCCCTAGCTTGCAGACAGCCTATGGTGAGATGCCATCTTGTAATCATGTGAGCCAATTCTCCCTAGTAAACTCATATATATATATATGAGTTTCTCCATTTCTCCATTAGCCTACTTAGGGTAGCCCTGTTTATAGCCCTATTTGCCTTCAACTTGTACTAGCTGTGTGTGTGTGTATATATATATATATAATATATACTATATATACAGTAATTTATTATATATATATAATTTACTATATATATGTATATATTA
>NW_012115777.1:4232732-4253667 GCF_000951035.1 Colobus angolensis palliatus | reverse complement strand
CACACACACACACACACACATATATATATCCTATTGGTTTTGTCCCCCTGGAGAGCCCTAACACGTCTTCCCCAATTTGCCATCCTTGAGGGAGCAGATGTGCTGAGAAGGACTAATTTGATCTCTTCTGACAGAAGTAGCAACAGGAGAAGTTTTAAGTGCTCTCTGGCTTTTAAAGAAAGTTTGTGAGTGGACCAAACGGCCACATAGTGAGCCTGCCTCACCTTAGGAGAGTCATGGCCCTCATTCTGTAAGCCTGCTCCTTGCTTGGGGCCTCACTTATTTGACTTTGTACTCATTAAGTTGGGAGTGGCTGAAAGGAAGGGTTTTGCTAAGCATGGAAATCAAATTATCAGGGCCGTGCTCACCCTGCTAGTGAAAACCTTGCTTTCATAAGTAGTGTTTTGTTTTGTTTTTTTCTGAAGAGATGGGGTCTCACTATCTTGTCCAAGCTTGTCTTGAACTCTGGGGCTCAAGCAATCCTCCTGCCTCAGCCTCCCAAGTAGGTGGGATTACATGTATGAGCAACCAAGTCGGGCTCCTCATACATCTTAGAATCACCTGATTATATAGGATTTGGGTGGCTTTTGGATTTTGCCAGCAAAGATATTTTTGCCGAGTCACAAATACATTTTCTTGAAAATGTACTGTTTAAAAGAAATTCCATAATCAAAGTTTTTATTGTTTAAATCAGATTTCTTGTTTCCTTCCCTTCCTTATGGCATTATAGTAAGGGTACTGAAGTGGGAGTGGAGAAGATGTGTGTCTTAACCCTGATCCTCCTATGTATTAGCTAGGTCTATGGGGAGTTAATAAATCCCTCCAACCCTCAGTTTCACTGGTGACTGATATATACTAAGCAATCAATACTTTTTTTTTTTAAAGAAATCAATCCTAGCCTGCTCTATAAATTTTGTTTAGTTTGAGTACTTATCATTGTTAATGGAGTGATTTCTTTCATCTGTGAAATTTTCAGAGCATCTGGCAGATGCTGGAGGTGGGAGGAAAATGGATCTTTGCAGCTAGGATCATTCTTCTTCTGCCTTGAATGATTTCATGGCACAGAGCTATCCAGAAGCAAGCGGCCACGCCAGAAGACCCCTCGAGGTCCCTAGCATCTTTAAGATTATGTGATTTCCTAAATAAATGTGTGTGGTTGAAGAATATTAATAGAAGCAGAAGCACAACAGGAATTTGCCTCTAACCCCCGCCCCCACCAAGTGGAAAAATAAGCCAACAATAAAGGCTCTTTCAGATGGCCATGCCGGTGCCCCATCCCCAGCCAGATCACAAGAGCAGATGAGGCATACTGGATGCCTTATGTGCTGACAGGGCTGAGGTGCTGGTTCTGAAGTCCCCAGACAGACTGTGTGATTTGTGATTCCAAGGAATCCATTCCAGCACCCCTCATAAGCAATTACACTTGCTGGAGCACCATAAGGGAGCGAACTGTGTCCTCCTCCCCAGATACATATGTTGAAGTCCTAACTCCAAATGTGACCGTATTTGGAGACAGGACCTTTAAGAGGTAATTAGGGTTAAATGATGGGTGGTCTTATAAGAAGACAGGTACCGGGGTACTTTGCACAGAGGAAAAATTATGTGAGGACACAGCCAGAAGATGAGTGTCTGCAAGCCAGGAAGAGGGGTCTCACTAGCAACCAAGCCTGCTGTCACTTGATCTTGGACTTCCAGCCGCCAGAACGGTGAGGAAATACATTTCTGCTATTTGAGCCACTCCATCTGTAGTATTTTATATGGCAGCCCAAGCTGACCTATACAGGGATCTCTAGCAGGCTGGGGGTTGGGCCCCACAGCTACAACAGGCCCATCCTGGACAGCCAGGGAGCCTCAAGGTTAATGACTCAAGGCTGACTCCTTTCCCAGTGAGCGGGGCAGGTAAGAGGGAGAAGGCTGAGGTCCCTGGGCCCATTTCCTGCTGCCAACTCGATCTGGAGGCTGAGAGCAGGGATGGCAGATGGGAGAGTGATGAGCTCCTCCTGCTGCAGGTGATTCATAGGGCATCTGGGCACGCGGCCCACCTCCAGCACCAGTGGGAGCTGATTTCAAAGCCCTCCGCCAGCCTCTGCTCAGCACATGAGAATCACATGAGGCTGGGAGGTGGCAGGAGAAAGGGGCTATTCTCATGGCCCAGGGAATCCAGTGGCCAAACTCATTGCATCTTGCTTTTGCTCTCTGTGGCCTTTGGTCTGTTTCTCCATTAGCCTACTTAGGCCAGCCCTGTTTATAGCCCTATTTGCCTTCCACTTGTACTAACTGAATTCCTGCCTCATTTTCACAGGCATCCTGCATCTCTGCCTCTTTTGGGTGACTTCTATGCCTTCCCCATGGATACCTTCCCTTCACCAAGAGGAGTCCCACACCTTCCAGCAGGACTCTGGGAAGTTTCTCCCTTACAGCAGAGCTACGTTCTGGCCACATCTTCTGGCACCTTATGGCCTATTCAGTTGGGTGAGGCTGGGGCTCCCTGCTTTGTCGTTTAAGGATTCAGACTAGATGAAGATAGAATAACTCGGCTCTTTGGCTCTTTCCCCAAAGACAGTCTACACTGGGGTTTTTGACCCATTTCCTCCTCTCTTTTATCTTTGCCACAAAATGCCTTGGTCAGGATACCTGGCACTGGAAATCTGTCATGTTCCAAGCAGGAAGTGAAGGCCCCTTTCCTTGGGGCTCCAAATGTTCCCAGCATCATCTGAAGCAGACGGGGATTTGATCTCCTCATTGCCCGAGGACTTCTCTTTCTTCTGGGCACCCTGAAGGCATTATAACCTCTCTTCCCTTCCCTTTCTTGCTCCTTTCTTTTCTCAGGGAAGGAAACAGATTTCTCTCCTCATGAGATTTCTTGTTACAGACATAACCTTGATGGCAACAATGGTTTACCAAAACTTGTTTCTGTGCCGCCTGGTACCCGTCCCTCTCCGCCTGGTTGGGCATTCTAGCAGCAGGAGTCTGGAGAGACTTCCCAGCCCCCAGCATGCTACCCGCACATGTCCAGAAGCATGAGGAGCAACATTAACCTTTTAGGAGAGATTCCAGGGCAAATGAGACAGTCCATGGAGTGTTATTTATGTCTCTTCTTTTCTTCTGCTTTTTCCCCCTTTTGGAAGCAGCCATTTGGAATGGACAGAATGAAACAGAAGTCAAAGAACTGTCTACACGTCCTTCCCAAGCTATAATTAAGATGGAAGCTCATTTGCCATTCTGAGGATTGGTGCAATCAAGCATATGACAGAGCAAGATTTTGGAACATTTTTATCAGTTTTGGAACCACAGCTCCTCAATGGCCAAATTTCTCTTTATGTCTCAGGTTTCAGAGCATGGCCTAACATTTCCCGTACAGACAGGCCACTCCCCTGCCCTCCTGATTCAGCTGACCACTGTGCACTGTAGCAACATGCAAGGGGTAGGAGTGAACACATTCCAGCTCACTGGGGTTTGGAACGGCACCTCTCATCCCCAGAGAAGGGATTCTCTGTGGAGGCTGTGTTGGCAGTGCTCAAGCTTGCCTTGCGGTTGGCACGTAGGCCATCAGAAATCATCTGAGTATCAACCTGCCAAGCTGAGGCCGTCCTGGGGCACAGAGATTTATTGCTAACAGAGGAAAGAAAAGAAGCCGTTTCCTTAATTCTGCTTTGCAGGCCACTCTCATAGAAAGGAACTCCCCTGCTGCCCCAATCAGTTCAATATCTAACTCATCATGCCTGTGTTCTTCCCCGGCAGCTCAGGCTGGTCTGCTACCAGGAACAGGTGCCAAATTAGAGTGTGGAATTTTCCCAGCAGGCCCCAGGGTGTGTTGCTGCCAAGGCAACTGTGGTAGGGTTGGGGAATAACTAGCGAACCACAAATCCAGAAAAGGAAGAGGAGGCCTCCTTTTTGGCTTTGGCCAACTCAGGTACAGGCTGTCCCTTGAGGAAAGCTGTGGGACACCCCCAACCCACAGTGCCAAGGCCAGACAAGGCCAGGGCAGGCCAGGCTGGACCCCACGGGCAGCTTCCCAGACCTAGGTTAACCAGACCAGGTGAAGACAACCTATAATGGCTGCCTGCTAAGGCCATGCAGGCTCTGCCCAGGAGGAGTAATAAAAAACAGCTGGTTGCTAGGCAAGACCTAGAGACCTGTGTTCAGTGAACAATAGCAGTGGATCTGAAGCAGAGGATCTGAAGTGAGGCCTGAATCTAAGTGGGTACCTGGGAGGAAGCAGAGCTGTGTGCTACATGGAAGCAGGCCTGGTATTCAGAAAAGCAGGAACAAAGCTAGTGATATACAAAGAGCAGAGAGTAGAAATAGAGAGGCTAGTTGGGGCCAATCAGTGGTCAATATCCATTGGCACTATCTAAGAGAACACGTTCCTCCTCCTCCTTGTGAAGGGAGCTCTGCCCATGGCCAACACAGCACACAGTACCCCTAGACAAATGGAGCCCTGTCATCAGAGTGCTCACCTGCCTTTACTTGTTCTGGGCCCCAAATCTTAACTACGAATCTGACAGCACATCCCATGTCAGAGGGAATGAGCACTGCGGGGTGAGTTTGCCACAGAAACAGGAAGAGGAGAGTTCGGGCACACTGGCAGTGGCCAGGGTTTTGCTCTTCCTGGGTTTTGCTTAACTTGGAGATTTCTTTAACTTCACAAAGACAATTAAATGTTTTGTTGGGAATGACTGAGGTAATGTGAAATGAAAACCATGGTTTTAAAACCTTGCTCTACGTTAATTTAGACAACAAAATTGTCCACAGCAAATTAAAGACACAGAAGTCCAGGTCTTCATCACTAAACAAACAAATCAGGTGCTCTTCCTCAGTGCACCAGATTATTCTGTTCTCATTGAGTTTTGACTTATCAGCTTCTATTGCTCCTCTTCCATGTATACACTTTTTGACAGAATTAAGATTTCTCTGGTTTGCAGTCTAAGTTGAAATTCCCATTGGGCTGAAACATGGATACCATGACACTCCCTGCATTCCAATATCAAACATCTCTCTGGTAGCAAAGCTTGAGTTTTTCCTTTCTAACCATTATTAAGTAGGTATGGAAGGATATTGTTCTGGCCAATGGCCTTTTAAGAAGGTTGAACAAAGCTATATCCTCTTACTTTTTAAAGGGGCACAGCAAGGAGTGTCTAATATTTGTATGGGGTCTAAAATCTCTGAGTTGGGGATGGCTGTCTAGTAAAAAGAAGAGTAAACTCACACTTCTTGAGTACTCAGGTGCCAAGCACTATGCTGGTGCTGTCCTGTGTATTATCTCATTACATCCTTAGAATAACCTGGAAAGGAGTCTCACTTCCATTTTTACATAGGAGTATAGCCACATCCAGAGAGATTAAAGGTTATAGAGCGCATATCTGAGGGAGCTGACATTGGAACCTAGGTTTCATTCTAAACCATGGGGATTCTGGGTTGCCCTGCTAGATTCTGTTCTCCTGCTGGTGGCTGTTTTGAACTACTTGTTTCTTCAATCACTTCATGCTCCAGCTTTGCAGCTTGAAGCATTAGCTACATTCATAATTACATGAATACACTGGCCAATCTATTTGGAAAAGAGCTTTATGTTCCCATTTTCCAGTAGTTATTGTTGTTTAATACTGGATCTATAACTTAAATGTGGAAGGCACTCCTGCAAAAATTCTGATTATTCTACAAAGTTTATGGCCTGTGATGAAAGGCAAAAAAGTACAACATGAGGTAAACTCATCGACTTCTCCTTTTCCATTGGCAGGTTTTAGAAGTTCTCATGTATCCGTGGGCATCATAATTCTTGCCAGAAACTGAGTCCATTTTTCCTCTATTATCTCCTTTTTGTTTTCACCTACCCATTCTTCTTCATGTGGGACACACATATCTCTTGACTCTAGATTTCATCTCCATACGGAACTATATTTTTAAGGCACAAGTAGTTTCAATACATCTAATAGAAAGAGCTCTAGATATACGGAAATATGTGAACAAAGAGATTATTGGCCTATATCAGAATTGATTGTAAAGAGACCTTCAAAACTAAAACCTGTCCCCGGGAAACCTGATTGTTGCAGAGGGAAAACAGAAGCAGTATTTGGGTCTGGAAACAGACAATTAGAGGCCCTCAGGAAAGTATCTTCAGAGAACATTAACTCTTGAATAAAAACACCAAATAACTTGGGGCACAGGTGCTGTTTCCTATCACTTAATACTACCGAGAATCTGGATTTGAGATGAAAGGGAAAGAGCTGGGAGATCGATGACTGCCTGCCCAGGTGCTGTTGACAAACTGGATTTGGATTTGGGGCCCACTGGCTTAAAATCCTGGAATACTAGGTTCTTGGCCATGGGTGGTTTACATTTCACATGCACAGAAGGAATGTGTCTGGGGAGAGGCTAGACTTTTAACTCAACATAGTGTGTTGTGGGGAGAAAAACAGTCAGATAAATCTGGGAACACAGTTGCCTTACAGCATAGCAGATAAAAACATAGAAAGAAGAAATAGAGTGGAAAACTCACAAGTGAAAGTGGGAAACAGTCTTCAGTATCAGTGCACATTGTATGGAAAATTCACAAGTGGAGATGGGGTGATGATGCAGGCATCTGATCCTCTGTTACTGATGCCTAAGGACACTTCAAAGCATGTGCATGCCCTAAGTCAGGGAATAAAGCAGGAGGCCAGGAGGCTAAGAGGCAGGAACAGGTTATGAAATTGGTCCCAGAGTGGTTTGCATTGATTACATTCAAGAAGGAAGCTGAGATCTTCTCCAGGTTGCCAGGGGTTATTGAGAACTGGCTAATGTATGAGAGTGGGAGGTGGTGAGTGGAGCATGGCTTCTTAAAAGGTTCAGGACTGGGCCATAAACACATTATTGGGTTTATTTATCTATTTATTTTTTGAGACGGAGTCTTGCTCTGTTGCCCAGGCTGGAGTGCAGTGGCATGATCTCGGCTCACTGAAAGCTCCACCTCCCGGGTTCACGCCATTCTCCTGCCTCAGCCTCTCAAGTAGCTGGGACTACAGGCGCCCGCCACCACACCCGGCTAATTTTTTGTATTTTTAGTAGAGGTGGGATTTCACTGTGTTAGCCAAGATGGTCTCGATCTCCTGACCTCGTGATTCGCCCGTCTCGGCCTCCCAAAGTGCTGGGATTACAGGCGTGAGCCACCGCGCCCGGCCACATTACTGGGTTTAATTTCACACATACCAATAAAATTTTGGTGGAGAGAGACTCAAGCATCAGGTGAAGGGGTTTCTTATTGACTCATTTCTTTTTTCTACAAATATGAGTTGAGTGACTATTTTATAGGGGTGCAGAGGATAGAGCACTGAATGAAAGGGGCAAAAGCCTTTCAGTGATGGAGCTCACTGAGAAATGGGAGAGGGAGAGACAAAATAGGAACAGAATAGCAATTAGATACATAACATTTCATATAGTGATATGTGCTGTGAAGAAAAAGTGATAAGGTGGACTGACAGTGGAGATGAGTGCAGTCAATCTTAGGTGGAGAGGATGTCAGGGCAAGCACCTCTGAGAAGGTGACATAGGAGATGAGTTCTGAATTGTAAGATGAATCCAAAGTGTTAAGGGATCGGGGGCGGTGGGACGGGGGGTGGAAATAATCCGAACAGAGGGAGCCACACATGATAGCACTGAGGGAGAACCCTACCTTCACAGTTTCAAATAGAAAATAAGCCAGAGTGACTAGAGGGTGGTCAGTGAGAGGGAGATGGGAAGAAATAAGGTTAGAAAGGTAGATAGGGCCAGATGATGTGGAAACTTGAGAGTAATGGTGAGGAGTTTGGGTTTCTTTCTAAGTGCAATAGGAAGGCATTGGAAGGTTTTCAGCAGATGAGTGGCTTGAAATAAACTTATGCTTTGGAAAGATCATTTGCTACATGTTGAATGGATTGTGCAAATGGGAAGATCAAAACAAGAGCACTAGTTAGGAGGTTGCTGACAGTGGCACCACGAGCTAGGATGGCAGGAATGTAGATGGAGATAACTAGGCAGAGTTTGGAATACACTTCCTCCATTCACTCACATGCCTTAGTTCTCCACCTGAGGTATGTCTCTACCTAAATGTCGCCTTTTCAAAGAGACCTGCCCTGGCCACCCTATCTACAAAAGCACAGCCCACTCCACCCCACTTCCATTCCCTGCCCCCATCATGCTCTAGTCTCTTATCCCAATTTATTCTCCTTCATGTGCTTGTCATCTGATATTATATGTTTACCTATTCATATCTGTGGTCTGCATAACTCACTAAAATATATGCAACATGGAGTCTGGGGTTTTTCTCTTTACTTCTGTAATCCTAAGCACCTAGAATAGAAAGGCTAAGTGGGCTGGGTGAGGTGGTTCATGCCTGTAATCCCAGCACTTTGGGAGGCCAATGTGGGTGGATCATAAGGTCAGGAGTTCGAGATGAGCCTGACCAACATGGCAAAACCCCATCTTTACTAAAAATATAAAAATTAGCTGGGCATGGTGGTTGGTGCCTGTAATCCCAGCTACTTGGGAAACTGAGGCAGGAGAATTGCTTAAAACCAGAAAGCAAAGGTTGCAGTGAGCCAAGATAGTGCCACTGCACTCCAGCCTGGGCAACAAGAGTGAAACTCCAGGCCAGGCGCGGTGGCTCAAGCCTGTAATCCCAGCACTTTGGAAGGCCGAGACGGGCGGATCACGAGGTCAGGAGATCGAGACCATCCTGGCGAACACAGTGAAACCCCGTCTCTACTAAAAAATACAAAAAATTAGCCGGGCGAGGTGGCGGGCGCCTGTAGTCGCAGCTACTCGGGAGGCTGAGGCAGGAGAATGGCGGGAACCTGGGAGGTGGAGCTTGCAGTGAGCTGAGATCTGGCCACTGCACTCCAGCCCGGGCGGCAGAGCGAGACTCCGCCTCAAAAAAAAAGAAAAAAAAAGAGTGAAACTCTATTAAAAAAAAAGAAAAAGGAAGAAAGAAAGAAAGAAACAAAGAAAGAAAGAAAGGAAGGAAGGAAGGAAGGAGAAAGAAAAAGAAAGAAGGAAATAAAGGAAAGAAAGAAAGAAAGAAAGAAAGAGAGAAAGAAAGAAGGCCTAAATGGACACTTTGTAGATGAAGCCAACAGACTTTCTGAAAGATTGGAAGTAAAGACTGAAGGGAACAAAGAAGGTAAGTTCATGACTCAGTTTCTGGTCTGAACTAGTTTTCAAACACAGAACCCATTATAAGAAGAAGATGCTTTCCTGGGAGACAGGACACTGCAACACCACAGCAAACAGATGGTTATGAGTCACCCAGTCCTTCCCCAAAGGGTCCTACCATCACTTACTCTGGTAGCCATGTACTGGTGAAAGGATGAACTAAGCATTGTGAGGATGGGAGAATGCTAATAAAACCCATTTACTGGATGACGTAGGCGTCCAGCTCTGAGACAGGCCCAGAGCAAGGAAGAGCTCTGTAGCAGGTCCAGACTGTGGTCCAGGCCACCCTGCTTTTTGGACAATATGACCCAGCAGACGCTATAATATTAGAGACATCCATGGTGAGAAAAGCTGTCATGTGGTGTTTAAGGCAAGACTATTAGGAGAATCACAATATAGACTCCAAGGGTTTTAGATTAAGGCCTACCATGTACAGCAGAGAATTATACACCTTTCAAAAGATAACTACTTGAATGCTACTCGACTATGGTAGAGATGAAATCTCTGACAATGGAACAGCAAGTGAACATGTGGTCAGAATTGCCCGTGACCTGGGTCCTAGCAGACTCACCAAGTCATAAAGTCAGGTGGATCAGCCACAGTCCACCGTAAGAGGGAAATAACACATCCAGGATAGGTCACAAGCAAGGCCAGAAGGAACAAGGAAGTCACACAAGCAGGTGACTTGGACTCCCGTGTCACCCCCCACTGTCTGGCCACATCTTCTCTCAGCTCACACCTGTGGCTGCATGAAAGTCCCTTATAACCAAGTGATGGAGGAAAAAAAAAGGCTGAGCTTGTGGGTATAAGCCAAAAGTGAGTGCTGCTACCTTACTCAGAGAACACCTTGAAAGACAGCAGTGAATAGAAATCCTCCCAATAGGCACAGCCTCAGGTGGTATACCTGGTCAGCTACTTCATGTAGAAAAGAAAGTGGCCTTTAGTAAGAATACAGGTGGGTTCATAGGCAGTAGTAAATGGTTCAGCTGCTTTGTCAGGGGTCTGGAAAGAGAAAGATGGAAAGATTGGACAATGAAATCTGAGAAAGAGGCATGTGAATGATCTTACTGGAATGCACACAATGTGAAAATCATTGTATCCATACTATCCACTTACCAGAGAGCATTAAACACAAACAGAGCACTAAAATATCAAGCAGACAGAACGACTTAGCTAGTTGACACCAGCAAGCCTCTCTCATTGGTGAGAGTGCTGGCACAATGTGTGTGTGAATGAAGTACTGTAGTAGCGTGATTGGAAGCTATTCATGGGTTCAACAGCGTAGGTTCCCACCCACCAATGCTGATCTAGATACTCCCACTGACAATTGTCAGTCTGCCATCGCCAGGCCCCTGATATGACCCAGTCCTTCCAAGAGGTCAACCTACCACTTGATGGTAAGTTGATTACATTGGATCCCCTCCACTTGGAAGGAACAGTGGCACATATTCTGGGTATGGGTTTGTCTTTCCTGCCTGCAGGCGGGGCTACAACCTGCAGTACTATCCAAAGGCTTATAGAGTGTTTGATGCATTGACTTAGCAGCTTGTGTAATAATGCACTGGACAAAGGAACCCAAGCAGTCAAGCAGTGGTTCTCCAAGTGTTGTCTCTGGACCAGTGGCATCAGCATCACTTGGGAGCTTATTAGAAATGCAAATTCTTGGGTCCCACCCCAGACTTACTGAATGAGACTCCGAGGCAGCGCCCATAAATCTGTGTTTTAACAAGCCCATCAGGTGATCTTCTTTTTAACTGTGGGTACATAGTAGGTATGTATATTAATGGGGTGCATGAAATACTTTGATATAGGCATATAATAAGCAATAATCGTATCATGGAAAATGGGGTATCCATTCTCTCAAGCATTTATCCTTTGTGTTATAAACAATCCAGTTGTACTCTTTAAGTTATTTTAAAATGTACAATAATTATTGGTTATAGTCACCCTGTTGTGTTATCAAATACTAGGTCTTATTCATTCTTTTCAACTGTATTTATTTTTCTGTACCCATTAACCATGCCCACTCTCCCCACGCAGTCCTTCTTCAGGCGATGTTAATATACACCAATGCTAGAGAACCACTGTTTTATAGCAAAGAAGATGTGGCAGTGGACATATGATCATAAAATCTACTGGCCTTATCACATAATGCATCATCAAGAAGTTACTAGCCAGATAGAAATGATGAAATGGTCTTTCAGAAGCATAGTACCTACTTGGAGATATTAACTTGTGTAGATGAGATGCTGTCTTGTAGGATATGGGGTACACCTTCTATCTTTCTAAACCAGAATTCCATGAGAGAGTTAAGGCATACCAAAAACGATTTGCATAAGTATTTTCTCCGTTCTCCTATTTCTTCCAAGGATGGTCCACAGCTAATACTACCCTCGACTCTTAGGCAGAAAGTTAATCCGTTATGTAGAATGGATGTCTTAGCGCATTCAGGATTAATCATCTTGGAGAATCCTTGGTAAGAATAGCAGCCATAAATCAATGACCATTGTATTGTGCTGTGGTCCCAGTAGGTAGAATAAATGGATCTGGGAAACACAGTGTGGCCATAAGAATGGCCTTGCTTCCCATCACTCCCAGTGACCCACTTGGGAGACGTCTGCTTCCTGTCCCTACAACTCCGGGCTCTGTGAGTTTATGGGGAGGGCTTCTTTCCTTAAACCTCAAGAGCAAACCTCTGCAAAATTCAACATTTTCTTCTGTAGCTTCCTCATTCTTCTCAGCCTTTATAGAATTGAAGTGAGTTAGGGCCTTGCTCTGGATTAGGCTTTGGCTTAAAGGAACATTGTGGCTGCTTTGATCTTCTCTCCAGACCACTCCAACATTCTCCATATCAGCAATAGGGCTGTTTCAATTTCTCGTAATTTGTGTGTTCACTGGAGTAGCACTTTTAATTTCCTTCAAGAACCTTTCTTCTGCACTCACATCTTGGCTAAATGTTTGATATAAGAAGCCTAGCTTTTGACCCGCCTTGATTTTTGACATGCCTTCCTCACCAAGTTTCATTGTTTCTGGTTTTGATTTAAAGTAAGAGAAGTGTGAGTCTTCCTTTCACTTTAACAGCTAGAGGCCATTGTAGGGTCATTAACTGACCTAATTTCAAGATTTTTGTGTCTCAGGGACTTGGAGGAGAGGTAGAGAAATAGGGGAACAGCTGGTTGGTGGAGTAGGCAGAACACACACAACATTGATTAAGTTTGCTGTCTTAAACGAGTCCAGTTTGTGACGCCCCAAAACAATTACAATAGTAAATTTTTTTTAAATCATGGATCAAAGACTACCATAACAGATATAATAATAATGAAAAGTTTGAAATATTGTGAAAATTACCAAAATATGACACAGAGACAGGAAGTGAGCACATGGTTGGAAAAATGGTGCTGATAGACTTGCTCCGTGCCAGGCTGCCACACATCTTCCACTTGTGAAAATGTGGTATTTGTGAAGCACAGTAAAGTGATGTGCAATAAGATGAGGTGTGCCATATATGTAAAGAAATTGAAATCACACCTATCACCTAGTAAGCACTAGACAAATCTAAGCCATCATTATTCCCGTGTAAATCTTTCCATGTCAACTGACAACAGCACCAATTGATTGTGATGACATAATATTCTGCAATTTATTCAGTCTCTCTTCTTTTGATGAGTATTCCCTTTTTCCCCATTTCTTCCCCCTCATACAAGCAGCATTGCAATATATATCTGTGTACTTATGTCTTTCTGTATTTGATTTCTGTAACATTAAAACCCGAAGTGGATGGTTGGAGTGAAGGCTATATGTATTTTTAATTTTAACAGATGTTGTCATTTTGCCTCCACTAAATAAGGCTGCAAGTAAGTGTTCATATTTTCTCCAGTAATATATAAAAGTACAGTTTTCCCTACATGCTCACCAATGCTAGATAGTAGAGTTCTTTTTAACTTTTGCCATAGAAGTTGATACTTCACTAATTTTTTAAATTATTTATTTATTTATTGAGATGGAGTCTTGCTCTGTTGCCAAACTGGAGTGCAGTGCTGTGATCTCCGCTCACTGCAACCTCTGCCTCCTGGGTTCAAGCACTTCTCCTGCCTCAGCCTCCTGAGTAGCTGGGACTACAGGCACACGCCACCACGCCCAGTTAATTTTTGTATTTTTAATAGAGACGGGGTTTCACCGTGTTAGCCAGGATGGTCTTGATCTCTTGACCTTGTGATCCGCCCTCCTCGGCCTCCCAAAGTGCTGGGATTACAGGCGTGAGCCACCGTGCCTGGCCTCACTGATTCTTTAATTTGCAGTTCCATAATTTTAGGGAATTCAAGCACCCTTTCATGATGGTTAACCACTTACTCATTTTTCTATTGGATTGTTTGCGTTTTTCTTGTCAACTTCAAACAGCTCTTTGAATAGCATATATATCAACCTCTTATTTGACTTCCCTTAAAACAACTCAGTGCTAACCATGGAGCATAGCCATTGCTGAAGTTTGGGTGTTTGTCTCCTCAAACCTCATGTTAAAATTTGATCCTCTAAAGCCTTCCTGCCTAAATAGAAAGGTTCCAGGTACTTTAATGTGGTAAGAATTCAAGGTCTTCTGAAATCTTCTCTGACATTGCCTTCCCAGCTCTGCACTCCCTACTCCTTTTCTGCTCTTAAAACTCCCTCCATCTTCTGATTTTTGACTGGAATGCTTTTCTCCTGCCACTTCCTCTGTACAAACCCTATTCATTCTTAACATGTCTGCTTCTCTGAATGCTGTCCTGGCCGCTGTAGCCTGATGTGAACTCTTCTCATTCTGGACTCTCAGTAATTATTATCTGCCCACGCATTTGGCAATTGGTCATTGTCTCTTCGAAATCCCACTGGAAACAAATCCCCCACCAAAAACCACCTTAAGCAAGAAGGGAAATTTATTTTCTCACACAGCAAGAGCCCTGAGTTAGGACATGCTCCAAGGTTGATTTGGGAACTTTAAAGAGTTGTTGGAGATCCATGTTTTCTCCACACTGCCATCCAATGTCTGGTTTCTTCATGGGCATAAGATGGCTGTCAAAAGCAGCTAGGGAGACACACTTCTTTGTTTACACCTAGTGGCAGAGAGCAGGAACTCTCTCTCCAGGCAGTGACTCAGTCTCTCCTTTCAGTCTGACTGAGCCAACACTGGTCACATGCCTATTGCTGGCAGTAGCATTGCTGCCGTTACTAGTCCAGCAGTCGGCATGTCACCAATGTTGGCTCAATCAGAATGCACATGCTAAGACTTATATTAATTAGGACCTACACCTGAACCTCCCCCATATCACCTAGGAGGAGTGGATACTTTAATAAAGTTGAGATCTGGTAGGAATCAAGAAAAAGGGAGATGAATGTCATATGTTGCCCTGTGACAAGTATTTATCTTGAATTGCTATTTACACCTTTTATTGTCATCTTTTCATATTTTTCGTATCGCTTCCTCCCAGGTAGATTAAAAGACCTGAGGCAAAGCCTATACCTTATAACACTTCAATTACTTTCTTATAGATGTGCCAGTAAATATGAATTGGTTGGATTTGACTTCTCAATGATACACAATGATTCTCTACCTTGACTAACACCACAGAGGATGCAATAGAAACTTCTGAGATTTAGATGATAAATATAAAAAGTTGAAGCTTTGGGGAGTCCAAGCCAGGAAGCTGGAGGTCTGTTTGAAATCATGTTGAGCTCCTCCCCTACCTCTGCTCCAGAAACTACATGGATATTAGCATCAACACGAATCAAAAGAATAAGATCAAGGGTACTGAAGATCTGCAATGCAATAGATTTCTTTATTCTTGATACTTAGATTTGAGCACACTTCACTGCTGAAACTGCACAGTTTCAGCCAAGTAAATGCATTTCTAGCTAAGTAAATGCATACTTAGCTAGAAAGTATGCATTTTCTTATTTCCTCTCTGGGATGACAGTGATCACAAAAAAATTGATATTTAAGATACTTCATTTATTCAATCATTTAACAGACATCTGTTTTGAATATCTATTACCAAGTTCTGTGCTAGGTACAGAAAACACAAAATTTCATAAGAAATGATTCCTACCCTTCAATTGCTCATTAAAACAGCTGCTACCACTTCTTCAAATTTGGTAGTAGTTATTTCTGTGAGGTCACTGGGTTCAGACCTTAACCTATCAACTGGACTGTCTGCTCTAGAGCTAAGTGCTTTGCTGTGGACACTTGCTATTTTGGGGATAAGAAGTACGATCTAATCCTCTCTTTGATGTTTAGCCTAAGGTGATTCACTTCATTCAGCTTTAACATCACTAAAATGTGAATTCATACTATTAGCGTACTTCTAGTACAAGCTATAAAACCCATTACCCATGTGTAAGGCATAATTCTGACAGCCTAAGCTGGAGAATATCATTAGCTAAAGTAGAGTAAGATTGGGTGAGGTGGTTGTTAAGAGGTTTCTGAATGAGTCAGGCCTCTGGGGCTAAATTTATTAATGAGTCATTTTCCTTGCCTAGCAGACACTGTGGCAGAAAGTGAAAGAGGAAGAAGCCATTCGACGTCTGTTTTTAAAAATGTGTTCTGTCCCTCAGTCCACCAAAGTAGGCTTCAAGATATTTTAGCATTTTAGGCTAATACCTGTCACCAAAATGTTTTCCTGGTTCCTCTCAGTTTGCAAAAAACAAGAGAGGTCTTTTTCCCAGGAATGGGGAGACTGGTTTTCATCTCCTCCCAGAGGGGACAGATGGTAAATTCCTAGTGGCCAGATATGGCATCTACTACCTTGCTCTGTGCAGAACCTGAAATTCAAATCTGATTATTCCAGGCTTTGCTAAAAGCATCTTGATGACAATGATGATAACATTCCTCACATTCTCTTGCCTTATATGATTTTAGCAGCCTTCATCTCAAATCCATACCAGCCTTCCACCTGCATAGCTTTATCCTGGGTCTTTTCATAGGAGATGTCCCACTCAAGACTTCAAACTGGTCCTTTCATCTTTCTCTTGAAACCTTCCCATCTGTTCTCTCTTCCACTCACTCATAAGAACTAAAAATCCTCTTCTACCCTTCTGCTAGATTAAATCACTTATCACATTTTTCCGTCACACCAGGACACAGCAGCCCTTCTGACTCCACTCAATGCTCCATTCAGCTTAAAGTCCATGGTCAGCAATTACAACAATGTCCCTATCATCCTAGACACCTTTATCCATTTGGCACTTAGCCACATCCATCATGCCACCCCCAAACTGGTCTACACCCACTGTGTTCTCTGGACCTGCCTTTGACAATATGAGGCTGTGAGACAAAGACTCAAAATCTTATGGGACAGGCCTTCTGTAAATTTACACTATAAAGTCCAACTGATCTGCAACATTAGGCAGATTTTAAAATTCTGTCAGAAGACTTAAAACGTTTCTCCTGGCCAGTATGTCCAAATACTTTATTTTCTCCAAATATCCAGCCACATAATCCTTGATCTTTGCAAATTAATCTTCTAGATTTATAGGTAATATTAATGTTATTCCATAATTTATTTTTCTCCTTCTCCCCCTCCTCCTTCCTCTTCTCTCTGGTCTGCATGTATACATATGTGTGTGTGTATATATGCATACACACATCTCTATATCCATTTGTCAGCCTGCCACCCAGTTGTGGGCAGTGTGATTAGCTGATACTGTCCAGCTGTCATCTTCTTTAGGGTCTGCCTCAGTTGCCTTTCTTGCATCCTTGCAGGAGTGGTCCACATCCATGCCAGAGAAAAGTGGGTCTAAAGGCCTGGTTGTTTCAGCCACTGCAGGATTATTGACTTGGAATCTTAGCTCTTAAGCTCCCTGTCATCTTCAACTTTCTCTGTTTAATCCTGCTTCTTTGTTCTTCCTTTTTGGGTGTTCATCCATAATGAGTGGCTTGACCCCAAAATGTGTCTTCGTGTCTCCTTCTAGAGAACCCAGTCTAAGAGTAGTCCTAGGAAATACACAGTAAGTTAGACTCTCATTTCCAGCTGGCAGTGAGGGTACTGGATACCATTGCTGGTAGAAGATGGATCACAGATAGCCCCTAGCCCAGTGTGTTGATCTGATGGTTAAACTTTTACTAGTGGTGAACTGGGAAGGTGTACTGGTAGAAAAGAATGCACTACAGGGTATGATGTATCAGGTTTCTGAGGCATACAAAGGAAATTACAGCTAAAAGGATAATGATATTCCTCAATACCAATCGCTAACGCCATTGATGCTCTGCAGAAACACAACAAATATCTGAGTAACAGATAATTGAACAGTGGTTCTGTTGTTTTCATGCAGAGGTCCTCATCTCCTGAAGCCGCAAGAAGAGAAAGAGCCCAGCCTGATAATCTGAGGACTGAACTTCCAAGGTGGTTAAACTCTCAGCCAAAGCAGGTCTCATGCCAACGTCAAGACCCAGATCAGGGGGAACTGAGAAGGGGACTTCTGGGTGGATTTATGTTTTTACTATGGCATTTGGAACATTATACTTTTCTTATTTGTTTATCTGGTTCTCCTACAGGCTTTAAACCCTTTGACTGTCGGGTTTATATTTCACTCCTTGTTGTCTCCCACGCCCCTCTCCTTCATCGCACAGCCCCTCTGTAGCTCATAGAAAACTGCTTGCCAGGTAGTGAATTCTCAGTACAAGTTTTCATGAATAACTCTCCAGTGTTTGCCTGAGATTACTTACTCCTTAACATGTATACTTTCACCTTTACTACTGAGATCCAGAGGAAAATGTATTCACTTCTATCTTCTTTTTGACTTTTCAGTGTCTTCAGTCTTTTACTCTCTATTATCTGTCTTTCCATGTAGTGGAAGTGAGGGCTTTGCAAGTATCAACTTAATGAATAAATCTTCCATTGTTTCTCCCCATGAGTCTTCCACATTGATAAATCTGATCTCTCAACCAAAGCCACGGTTCATCTCAACTCTACACCATTACCTATGCTGCTGTTCTCTATCTGACCCCTCAGGTTCTACAATGGGGATGGAAACTAACAAAAGATAATATGCCCAGAGTAGTGATTTATGCCAGCAACAAGAAAGTATTGCATGGACGAGGGGCTAGTCAACCAAATGCCACCCTAAAGTGGGCAAACTGAAAGAGCCTGTCTATAAGGAACGGGTATTGCCAACAATAAGATTTTATTCTCTTGTCTTAAAAATGCTCTTTTTTGGGGGATAGCGGATGCCTGTAGTCCCAGCTATTTGGGAGGCTGAGGCAGGAGAATGGCTTGAACCCGGGAAGCCAAGGCTGCAGTGAGCCGGAGCTTGCAGTGAGCCAAAATCACACCACTGCACTCCAGCCTGGGCAACAGAGTGAGACTCTATCTCAAAAAAACAAAAAACAAAAACAAAAACAAAAATGCTCTTTTTGTCTATATCTTTAGTGAACTTTCCTTCATGTTCACACTCTCTTATTTCCTCCATTCCTTCTTTGGGCTTACTCATTTTAGAAGATACAAGCTTGTGTTTTTATCCCGCACCCTCACTATGTTCCCACAATGGCTCCACTACAACCTCTACTTTGATCCCATGGGTAGATATTGAAGGAGTTGATGTGCTACTTATTAGACAGTCCTGTGGGTTAGGAGGTTAGGTTGTTAGTCTAAGCAGAGTCCAATCTTAAAGTTTCAATACGTTTATGGATTTGAAGATGAGAGAGCCTCTGGAAAATACATCAGTTTTGGAAGACAAACCCATAAGCTTTATCGGAAGCACAGGGTCAGAGTCACGGGAGAGACGTAATTTTCAGTGAAGAGAAGTCTTTGATGCTGAAATCATGCCATGCCTATTCACCCCTTCAATCTTACCTCCAGCCCCACATACCCAGTTACTTATGCCAGGGCTGCAGGGGAAAGGAGAACTTGAAAAATAATATAGTACCTTTTTTTTTTTTTTAAAGTTTAAGAACCCACATGATAGCTGGAGATATCATAGTGGAGTATAATGTTGGATGTCAAGTTTACCCATTTCTTTTTGGAGATAACAACTTATTAGAGCAAGAAGGGTAACAGCGGTAGAGTAACACTAGAACTGAGACTTATGAAGGCCTAAAGACCCAGGGGAGCCTTGTTTCCTTTGTGTCCTTCCAGGTTTAATCCATCCCTGAGAGCATGTCTATCATATTTCTAACCCTTGTTTTGAAGCCCTTCATGGGCAGCCCCATTCTCCATATCGCTTCCTTTTGAACTCTAAAATGCTCATGGTCTGTCAATCATTTTGGTCCTGAATTACTACTTTATATCTATCTGGCTTACTCTTTGCAGAGAATAGACACTGGTTTCTGAATTGTCTGTATTATCTGGCAGAATGCTAGGTCTGCCTGCTGTGACGTGGAAAAATCTGTTGAAGCATTAACGATCTAAGATAAAGGCTAAATGTGAAATAAGAAAGCACTGACTTTCTGACCTTGCATTCTGCTTCTTTCTCATTAATGTTTCCCTTATGGCTTTTTTTCTCTCCCTCCAAGGTCACCCAGCCAACATAATCTACTCTGCCTGCCCAAGTGTGAAACCTAGTGTGAAACCTACTCCAGAGGTGAAATCCCACCAACAGATGAATACCACTTTGGGAAATATCTTATGTTTTTGATATTTTCTTCTTCATTTGTTGATAGGACTTTTTTTTTTTCCTGCTCAAAAGTGACTATCTGGTAGTACATTCCCAGAGGATCCTGACCAGGTAACAGAGAAGTCTGAAAGACTACCTTGAAATAAGGTGCTAACAGTCTGTGGTAGCTTTAATAGAATATTCTGGTTTAAATAACAACCTTGAATATCCAACTTATTCAGATTCAACAGACATCTATCAAGTATTTACCCTGTGCAGATAAGACAAGGCCATGTACTAGGTGTTTCCTCATGTGTTATATCATTTAATGATTACAATAAACATCAAAGGTAGCATCCCTCCTTTACAAACTAAAACACAGATACTCAGAAAGGGTAATTTATTCACTGAAAGTCAAAGTGAGCTGAATTCAAACATAGGTCCTCTAACATCCAGGGCACAGACTGATGATATTCATGACCAGCTGAGTTTATGAAATCTCTTATGCCGTCTGTCCCTAATCTGCCTATACAATAGCAAGGCGTAGAGGAGCACCATGCTTCTGTCCAACATAAAAGGGCTAGAAGGTCACTTTTCTGCATGTTTCTACATTATTTTCAAAACTACCATTCATCTGCATTTTCAAATAAGTATCAACAAAATTACTTTTGTTATCCTGTGGTTACTTTGCTATCCTACAGCCTCAGTCACATGGAAGCAGATTACTAGAGCGGCATGGGTTTCAAATCTCTTCCTGGGAAGGAGTCAACAGGTGGAAAAACAAATGCTAAGCAAACCATCTAGAAGACTCCTTCTCAAGGCTTTAAATGCAAAACAACATGGATACAACACATGGATATACCATGCCATCTTCTGCTTTAGAAAATGATTACTTTGTGCCTGTGACCCGTTTACTAAACCTCAAAGCTCTTGGTTTAAGATATGTTGTTTTGTAATTAAGCTTTTGAAATACACATTTGTTGGCTTTTGTCCTGTGCTCGTTATTATCTGAACTATAACCAGTTATAAATACTAAGCTATTTAGAGTTTTAAAAACAAATGGATGTCTATACTTCATGATTTACACAAATATTAACTTTATTAGCTATAAAAATTATAAATTGTACTACCTAGATTTTCTTCTAGGGTTTTTATGGTATTAGGTCTAACATTTAAGTCTCTAATCCATCTTGAATTAATCTTCGTATAA
>NW_012115777.1:4214200-4230942 GCF_000951035.1 Colobus angolensis palliatus | reverse complement strand
AAAAAAAAAATTATAAATTGGACTTTATATAAAATTAAAACCTTCTGTTCTTCAAAAAAGAAATAAAACACAAGCCACAAACAGGAGAAAATATTTTCAATGCATGTATCTGGAAAAGAACTTGTAACCAGAGCATATTAAAAGCTCTTACAACTTAGCAGTAAGAAGATAAAATAAAAATAGACAAAATGTGAACGAAGAGTTCACAAAAGAAGAGCTAAATGGCCAATAAACACATGAAAAGATCTTCAACATCATTAAGCGTTAGAGAAATGAAAATTAATACCACAAAATATCTTACACCCATCAGAATTTCTAAAAGTAAAAGGACTGAAAATTCCAACTGTTGGTGAGAATTTAGAACAACTGGAACTCTTCAAAACAGTATAGCAACTTTGGAAAACAGTTTGGCAGTTTCTAAATGTTAAATATAAACTTTCCAAACCATTCAGCAATTCTGCTCCTAGATATCTATCCACAAGACAAAAAGTGTGTGCAAAAATAAATAAATAAATAACTGATAGAAAAATATTTATAGCAACTTTATTTGTTAAAAGTTTGGAAAACAACACAAATCACCAACTACAAATAAACAAAACAAATACATTGGGTATTTCCATATAATGAAGTTCTTAGCAATAGAAAGAAACAAACTACTGATACATAGAACAACATGGATAAATATAAAATACATCATTCTAAGCAAAATAGTCCACTTATGAGAGATTATATACTGTATGATTGCATTTCTAAGAATTTCTAGAACTGGCAAAAATTAATCTATGATGATAGAAATCAGATCAGTGATTGGCTGAAATCAGATCAGTGATTGCCTGAGAGCTGTGAAAGGGGATAGGAGATCATAAAGGAACACAAAATAATTTTCTGAAGAGATGAAAATAGTCTACATCTTAAATGGGAAATTTGTTATATGTGTGTATGTGTGTGTGTGTGTGTGTGTGTGTGTGTGTGTGTGAAAAGTTCTCAACTTATAAGACTGCAATACAATATACAATAGCTTTTGAGCAACTAATGGGTCAAAGAAGAAATCAAAAGGAAAATTAGAAAACATCTTGAGACAAACAAACCGAAAACACAATATACCAAACTAATGAGATGCAGCAAAAGCAGTTCTAAGAGAAAAGTTTATAGTAATAAATACCTACATTAAAAAAGAAAAAATATCTCTAATTTTATACCTCAACAAACTAGAAGAACAAATTAAGCCCAAAGTTAACAGAAGGAAGTAAATAATAAATATTAGAGAAGAAATTAATGAAATATATAATAGAAAATCAACAGAAAAATAATTACAACCAAGAATTGGATTTTTTTTAAGTTGACACACCTTTAGCTAGACTAAGAAAAAAGAGACAGAATTCAAATAAAATCAGAAGTAAAAGAGGAAACATTACAACTGATGTCCCAGGAACAAAAAGGATCATAAGAGACTATTATGAATGCCAACAAACAGGTTAATCTTGAAGAAATGGATACGTTCCTAGACATACAATCTACCAAGACTGTGTAACGAAGAAGTATAAAGTCTGAACAGATCTATAACTAATAAGGAGATTGAATCAGCGTCCTAGTCCATTTTGTGTTGCTACAATAGAATACCTGAAACTAGATAATTTATAAAGAAAAGAAATTTATTTTGCTCACAATTCTGGAGGCTGGGAAGTCCAAGAGCATGCTGTTGGCATCTCAGTGGGCCTTAGTGCTGCATTATCCCCTGATGGAAGGCAGAAGGGTAAGAGGGCAAAAGTAAATGGAAAGAAGCCAAACTCATCCCTTTATCAGGAACCAACTTCTATGATAAATAACCCATTCCTGTGATAAGGCTAATTATTTTATCCCATTAATGAAGGCAGAGCCTTCATGACATAATCATCCCTTAAAGGCCCCACCTCTCAACATTATTGCATTAGGGATTAAGTTTCTAACACATGAACTTTGGGGTACACACTCAAGTCATAGCAGCCAGTAATCAAAAACCTCCTAACAAAGAAAATTCCAGGTCCAGATGGCTTCATTGGTGAATTCTGCCAAACATTTAAAGAAGAATTAATGCCAATCTTTCTCAAATTCTTTTCAAAAATTGAAAAGGAACTAACACTTCCAAACTCATTTTTATGAAGCCAGCAATACCTTGATACCAATGCTAAACAAAGACACTATAAGAAAAGTATATGCTAATAGTCCTAATGAACATGCATACAAAAATCTTCAACAAAATGCCAGCAAACCAATTTAACAGCATATCAGTGGGATTTATCCCTGGGATGCAAGGATGGTTTAATATATGAAAATTAATTAATGTGATACATCACATTAACAGAATAAAGGATAAAATTACATGACTATCTCAATAGATGCAGAATAATTTGATAAAATTCAATACATTTTCATGATAAAAACTCTCAGCAAACTAGGAATAGGAAGAAAGTACCTCAACATAATAAATGTTACATACAGAAAGCTCACAGCTGTCATCATAGTGAGCGGTGAAAACTGAAAGCTTTTCCACTAAGATCAGAAACAAGGCGTGGCTACCAAGTCCTTTCTATTCAACAGAGTACTGGAAGTCCTAGCCAGAGTAACTAGGCAAGAAAAAGAAATAAAAGGTACTCAAATTAGAAAGGAATAGGTAAAATTGCCCGTATTTGCAGATGACATTATTTTATATAGAAAAGCCTAAAGACTCCACTAAAAAACAGTTACAAATAATAAATTAAGTAAAGCTGTAAGAAACAAAATTAACATACAAAAATCAATTACATTTCTGTAAACTAATAATGAACTATCTGAGAAATTAATAATGCAATCCCATTTACAATAACATAAAAAAAGATTTTTAGGAATAGAAATTACCTAGGAAAGTAAAAGACTTGTATACTGAAAACTACAAAACATTGATGAACATAGTTCACTAATAATGAACTATCTGAGAAAGTAAGAAAACAATCCCATTTACAATAACATCAAAAAATAAGATTTTTAGGAATACAACTAAAGTAAGAAAGTATAAGACTTATATCCTGGAAAAACTACAAAACACTGATAAAAGATATTAAAGAATTTGCAAACAAATGGAAAGACATCCTATATTCATGGATTTGAATAGTTACTATTGTTAAAATGTCCCCAAATGATCTATAGATCAATGCAATTCCTATCAAAATTCCAATGGCATTTTTTATAGAAATAGAAAAAAATACCCAATTCCACAATTCATATGGAGCCACAAAAGAACCTGAACAGTCAACGCAATCTTGAAAACTAACAAAGGTAGAGGCATCACAGTTTCTGATTTCAAAATATAACACAAAGTTATAGTAATCAAAAGAGTGTGGTAGTGGGATAAAGACAGACATATAGACCAGTTATCCAGAAGTAAACCCACACATATATGGTCAACTGATCTTTAACAATGATGTCAACAATATACAATGGGGAAAGGATAGTCTCTTCAACAAATGGTGTTGAGAAAACTGGAAATCCACATGCAAAATAATAAAATTGGACCTTTATTTTATACCATACACAAAAATCAACTCAAAATGGATTAAAGTCTTAAAGGTAAGACCTGGAACTGTAAAACTCCTAGAAGAAAACATAGTGAGAAATCTTCATGACGTTGGCCTTGACAATGATTTTGTGGATATGACACCAAAAAAATCATAGATAACAAAGCAAAATAGACAAGTGGGACTGCCTCAAACTAAAAAGCTTCTACCAGCAAAGAAACAGTCAACAAAGTGAAAAGATAACCTATAAAATCGGGAAATATTTGCAAACCATATTTCTGATAAAGGGTTAATTTCCAAAATATGTAAGAAGGCTTATATATAAGAAACTCCAATAACTCAGTAGTAAAAAAAAAAAACAAAAACAAAAACAAAAAACTAATAACCTGCTTAAATAATTGGGCTAAAGACTTGAATACACATTTTTCCAAAGTGGACATACAAATGGCCAAAAGGTTTATGAAAAGATACCCAGTGTCACTAGTTATCAGGGAAATGCAAATATAAATCACCATGAGATATCACCTCACACTTGTTAGGATGACTATTATAAAAATACACACACACATGCAAAGACAACACATGTTGATAAAATGTAAAGAAATTTGAATCCTTATACAGTGTTGGAGGGGAATGCAAAATGGTGCTGCCACTATGAAAAAAAGTATGGAGATTTTTCAAAATATTAAAAATAGAACTACCATAGGATTCAGCAAACTCACTTCTGGGTATTTGTCCAAAAGAACTGAAATCAGGATGTCAAAGAGATATTACCATTCCCATGTTCATTGCAGCACTATTTATAATCACCAAGCTGTGGAAATAAAAACTAAGTGTTCATTGACAGATGAATGGATTTTTAACAATGTCATATAGACATGTAATAGAATACTATTTAGTCATAAAAGAGAAGGGAAGCCTGCAACATGGAACAACATGTATAAACGTTGAGAACATTATATTAAGTGAAATGAGCCAGTCACGAAAGGACAAAAACTGCATAATTTCACTTACATGAAGTGTCTAAAATAGGCAAACTCATAGAAACAGAGGGTAGAATAGTTATTGTTAGGGGCAGGGATATGGGGAAAATGGAAAGTTGCTAATCAATAGGCACAATGTTTTTTTTGTTTGTTTTTTGTTTGTGAAACAGAGTCTCACCCTGTCACCCAGGTTGGAGTCCAGTGGCACGATCTTAGCTCACTGCAACCTCCACCTTCTGGGTTCAAGTAATTCTCCTGCCTCAGCCTCCCAAGTAGCTGGGACTACAGGAGTGTGCCACCACACCCAGTTAATAATTTTTGTATTTTTAGTAGAGACAGGGTTTCACCATGTTGGTCAGACTGGTCTCAAACTCCAGATCTCAAATGATCCTCCTGCCTCGGCCTCCCAAAGTGCTGGGATTACAGGCGTGAGCCATCACGCCTGGCCACAATATTTCAATTATACAGGATACACAACTTTGTGTCTATAGGTAGCATTACTGTATTTTACATTTAAAAGTCTATTAAGAGGGTAGATTTCATGCCAAGTGTTCTCATCACAATAAAAAGAAAAATGGGCCGGGCGTGGTGGCTCAAGCCTGTAATCCCAGCACTTTGGGAGGCCGAGACAGGTGGATCACGAGGTCAGGAGATCGAGACCATCCCGGCTAACACAGTGAAACGCCGTCTCTACTAAAAAAATACAAAAAACTAGCCAGGCGTGGTGGTGGGCGCCTGTAGTCCCAGCTACTCGGGAGGCTGAGGCAGGAGAATGGCGTTAACCCGGGAGGTGGAGCTTGCAGTGAGCTGAGATCCGGCCACTGCACTCCAGCCAGGGCGACAGAGCAAGACTCCGTCTCAAAAAAAAAAAAGGAAAGAAAGAAAAATGAAAACAACACCAACGATAAAAAGGCAGTAGGTAAATAAGTACCCCTGCTTCCTCATCTATCAATCAGCTGGGGTAATTCTGTAGTATGGTCTACACTGTCTCCCAGTGTTCTGAAACGGGAGTAAGCCTTTTTCCCCTAGGGATAATCACAAAAATTCACAACTTATTGGTTTCCTTCACTGCCCCATTTCACTTCCCACTCCTTCTCTGGTACTCTTGACTACAGTAAATCATTTTCACTGTAAAGCATGTATTTGGGATGCTTTTGGTACTGATTTAATTAATTCATCAATTATATTACTTAATTATGAAGTTGGTGTTTGAAATAATTATCATGAAAACACAACATGGGCTCTGTCAGTCTACACATTTTAGGATGATTCTATCAGCATGAATGATAATAAAGGTTAATATAAAAAAGTCATCAAATTGTATACTTACATATGTGAATATTGTATATAACATAATTCAATAAATTTGATTTTTATGTGGATAGACATAATATTAAATGTGTTGACATATGTATATGAATTTAATCAGCGATTAACATAAAAATTATGCTTGAGGATCTTTCTCACTGCTATTTTTTTATTATTGTACTGTAAGTTCTCAGATACGTCTGCGGATCCTGCTGTTTTGTTACATAGGTATACATGTGCCATGGTGGTTTGCTGCACCCATCAATCCATCATCTAGGTTTTAAGCCCCACATGCATTAGGTATTTCCCCTACTGCTATCCCTTCCTTTGCCCTCCTGCCCCCAACAGGCCCCATCGTGTGATGTTCCCCTCCTTGTGTCCATGTGTTCTCATTGTTCAACTCCCACTTATGAGTGAGAACATGCAGTGTTTGGTTTTCTGTTCCTGTGTTAGTTTGCTGAGAATGATGGTTTTCAGCTTCATCCATGTCCCTGCAAAATACACAATCTTCTTTTTTATAGCTGCATTAGTATTCCATGGTGTATATATGCCACATTTTCTTTATCCAGTCTATCATCAATGGGCATTTAGGTTGGTTCCAAGTCTTTGCTATTGTAAACAGCACCACAATAAACATATGTGTGCATGTGTCTTTATAGTAGACTGATTTATAATGCTTTGGGTATATACCCAGTAATGGGATTGCTGGGTCAAATGGTAATGCTGGCTCTAGATCCTTCAGGAATCACCACACTGTCTTCCACAATGGTTGAACTAATTTGTACTCCACCAATAGTGTAAAAGTGTTCCTGTTTCTCTACATCCTCACCAGCATCTCTTGTTTCCTGACTTTTTAATGATTACCATTCTAACTGGTGTGAGATGGTATCTCATTGTGGTTTTGATTGTATTTCTCTAATGATCAGTGATGATGGGCCTTTTTCAGATGTCTATTGGCTGCATAAATGTCCTGTAAATGTCCTCGTTTGAGAAGTGTCTGTTTATATCCTTTGCCCACTTTTTAATGGGGTTGTTTGTCATGTAAATTTGTTTAAGTTCCTTGTAGAATCTGGATATTAGACCTTTGTCAGATGGATAGATAGTAAAAATTTTCTCCCATTCTGTAGTTTGTCTGTTCACTCTGATGATAGTTTCTTTTGTTGTGCAGAAGCTCTTTAGTTTAATTAGATACCATTTGTCAATTTTGGCTTTTGTCGCAATTGCTTTTGGTGTTTGAGTCATGGAGTCTTTCCCCATGCCTATGTCTTGAATGGCATTGCCTAGGTTTTCTTCTAGGCTTTTTATGGTTTTGGGTCTTATGTTTAAGTCTTTAATCCATCTTGAGTTAACTTTTGTATAAGGTGTAAGGAAGGGGTCCAGTTTCAGTTTTCTGTATATGGCTAGCCAGTTTTCCCAACACCATTTATTAAATAGGTAATCCTTTCCCCATTTCTTGTTTTTGTCAGGTTTGTCAAAGATCAGATGGTTGTAGATGTGCAGTGTTATTTCTGAGGTTTCTGCTCTGTTCCATTGGTCTATATATCTGTTTTGGTACCAGTACCATGCAGTTTTGGTTGCTGTAGCCTTGTAGTATAGTTCAAAGTCAGGTAGCATGATGCCTCCAGCTTTGTTCTTTTTGCCTAGGATTGTCTTGGCTATGCAGACTTTTTCTGTTGTTCCATATGAAATTTAAAGTAGCTTTTTCTAATTCTGTGAAGAAAGTCAATAGAAGCTTGATGAAAATGGCATTGAGTCTACAAATTACTTTGAGCAGTACGGCCATTTTCATGATATTGATTCTTCCTATTTGTTTGTGTCCTCTCTTATTTTCTTGAGCAGTGGTTTGTAGCTCTCCTTGAAGAGGTCCTTCACATCCCTTGTAAGTTGTATTCCTGGGTATTTTATTCTCTTTGTAACAATTGTGAATGGCAGTTCAGTCATGATTTGGCTCTCTGTCTGTTACTGATGTATATGAATGCTTGTGATTTTTGCACATTGATTTCATATCGTCAGACTTTGCTGAAGTTGCTTACCAACTTAAAAAGCTTTGGGGCTGAGGTAATGGGGTTTTCTAAATATACAGTCATATCATCTACAAACAGAAACAATTTGACTTCCTCTCTTTCTATTGGAATACGCTTTATTTTTTGCTCTTGCCTGATTGCCCTGGCCAGAACTTTCAATACTATGTTGAATAGGAGTGGTGAGAGAGGGCATCCTTGTCTTGTGCCAGCTGTCAAAAGGAATGCTTCCAGCTTTTGCCCATTCAGTATGATATTGGCTGTGGATTTGTCATAAATAGTTCTTATTACTTTGAGATATGTTCCATCAATACCTAAAAAGTTTATTGAGTGTTTTTACCATGAAGGGGTATTGAATTTTATCAAAGGCCTTTTCTGCATCTATTGAGATAATCAGGTGGTTTTTGTCATTGGTTGTTTATGTGATGGATTACATTTATTGATTTGTGTATGTTGGACCAGCCTTGCATCCCATGGATGTAGCTGACTTGATTGTGGTGTATAAGCTTTTTGATGTGCTGCTGGATTCAGTTTGCCAGTATTTTATGGAGGATTTTTGCATTGATGTTCATCAGGGACATTGGCCTGAATTTTTTTTTTTTGTTGTTGTGTCTCTGCCAGGTTTTGGTATCAGGATGATGGTGGCCTCATAAAATAAGTTAGGGAGGAGTCCTTTTTCTATTGTTTGGAATAGTTTCAGAAGGAATGGTACCAGCTCCTCTTTGTACCTCTGGTAGAATTTGACTGTGAATCTGTCTGGTCCTGGGCTTTTTTTGATTGGTAGGCTATTAATTACTACCTCAATTTCAGAACTTACTAGTCAGTTGAGGCACTGGAGTTCTTTCTGGTTTAGCCTTGGGAGGGTGTATGTATCCAGGAATTTATCCATTTCTTCTAGATTTTCTAGTTTATTTGTGTAGAGCTGTTTGTAGTATTCTCTGATGGTAGTTTGTATTTCTGTGGGATAGGTGGTGATCTCCCCATTATCATTTTTTATCGTGTCTCTTTGATTATTCTCTCTTTTCTTCTTTATTAGCCTGTCTAGTGGTCTATCTATTTTGTTAATCTTTTCAAAAACCAAGCTCCTGGATTCATTGAGTTTTTGAATGTTTGTGCGTGTGTGTGTGTGTGTGTGTGTGTGTGTGTATCTCCTTCAGTTCTGCTCTGATCTCAGATATTTCTTATCTTCCGCTAGCTTTTGAATTTATTTGCTCTTGCTTCTCTAGTTTTTTTAATTGTGAAGTTAGGGTGTTGATTTTGGATCTTTCCTGCTTTCTTCTTTGGGCATTTAGTGCTATAAATTTTCCTCTAAATACTGCTTTAGCTATTTCCCAGAGATTCTGGTACGTTGTGTCTTTGTTCTCACTGGTTTCAAATAACTTATTTATTTCTGCCTTAATTTTGTTATTTACCCAATAGTCATTCAGGAGCAGGTTGTTCAGTTTCCATGTAGTTGCATGGTTTTGAGTGAGTTTCTTAATCCTGAGTTCTAATTTGATTGCACTGTGGTCTGAGAGACTGTTATGATTTCCATTCTTTTGCATTTGCTGAGGAGTGTTTTACTTCCAATTATGTGGTTGATTTTTAGAATAAGTGCGATGTGGTGCTGAGAAGAATGTATATTCTGTTGATTTGGGGTGGAGAGTTCTGTAGATGTCTATTAGGTCCACTTGGTCCAGAGCCAAGTTCAAGTCCTGAATATCGATGTTAATTTTTTGTCTCATTGATCTGTTTAATATTGACAGTGGGGTGTTAAAGTTTCCCACTATTATTGTGTGGGAGTCTAAGTCTCTTTGTAGGTCTCTAAGAACTTGCTTTGTGAAGCTGGGTGCTCCTGTATTGGGTGCATATATATTTAGGATAGTTAGCTCTTTTTATGTAACGCACCTCTTTGTCTTTTTTGATTTTTGTTGGTTTACTGTCTGTTTTATTAGAGACTAGGATTGGAACCCATGCTTTTTTTTTTCACTTTCCATTTGCTTGGTAAATCTCCCTCCATTCCTTTATTTTGAGCCTATGTACGTCTTTGCACATGAGAGAGGTCTCCTGAATACCACTGATGGATCTTGATTCTTTATCCACAGTCTGTGTCTTTTAATTGGTACATTTAGCCCATTTACATTTAAGGTGAATATTTTTGTTTGTGAGTTTGATCCTGTCATCATGATACTAGTTGGTTATTTTGCACATTAGTTGATGCAGTTTCTTCATAGTGTCATTGGTCTTTATATTTTGGTATGCTTTTGCAGTGGTTAATATCAGTTTTTCCTTTTTATATTTAGTGCTTCCTTCAGGAGCTCTTGTAAGGCAGGCCTGGTGGTGACAAAGTCCCCCAGCATTTGTTTGTCTGGAAAGGATTTTGTTTCTCCTTTGCTTATGAAGCTTAGTTTGGCTGGATACGAGGTTCTGGGTTGAAAATTCTTGTCTTTCAGAATGTTGAATATTGGCCCCCACTCTCTTCTGGCTTGTAAGGCTTCTGCAGAGAGATCCACTGTTAGTCTGATGGGCTTCCCTTTATAGGTAATCTGATCTTTCTCTTTGGCTGCCTTTAACATTTTTTCCTTCATTTCTACCTTGGTGAATCTGATGATTATGTGTCTTGGAATGCTCTTCTCGAGGAGTATCTTAGTGGTGTTCTCTGTATTTCCTGAATTTGGATTTTGGCCTGTCTTGTTAGGTTGGGGAAGGTCTCCTGGATAATATACTGAAGTGTATTTTCCAACTTGGTTCCATTCTCTCTATCACTTTCGGGTCCACCAATAAATTGTAGGTTTGGTCTTTTCACATAGTCCCATATTTCTTGGAGGCTTTGTTCATTCCTTTTCATTCTTTTTTCTCTAATCTTGTCTTCACACTGTATTTCATTAAGTTGATCTTCAATCTCTGATATCCTTTCTTCTGCTTGATTGATTCGGCTATTGATACTTGTGTGTACTTCACGAAGTTTTCATGCTGTGTTTTTCAGCTCCATCAGGTCATTTATGTTCTTCTCTAAATGGCTTATTCTAGTTAGCACTTCCTGTAAGCTTTCATCATCAGTCTTAGTTTCCTTAGAACCTTGCTCCTGTAGCTTGGAGGAGTCTGTTATTACCCACCTTCTGAAGCCTACTTCTGCCAATTCGTCAAAGTCATTCTCCATCCAGTTTTGTTCCCTTGCTGGTGAGGAGCTGTGATCCTTTGAAGGAGAAGAGGCCTTCTGGTTTTTGAAATTTTTAACATTTTTGTGCTGGTTTTTCCTCATCTTCGTGGATTTATCTACCTTTGATCTTTGATGCTGATGACCTTTGGATGGGGTTTTTGTGTGGGCGTCCTTTTTGTTGATGTTAATGCTATTGCTTTCTGTTCGTTATTTTTCCTTCTAACAGTCAGGCCCCTCTTCTGCAGGTCTGCTGGAGTTTGCTGGAGATCCAGTCCAGACCCTGTTTGCCTGGGTATCACCAGTGGAGGCTGCAGAACAGCAAAGATTGCTGCCTGTTCCTTCCTCTGGAAGCTTCATCCCAGAGGGGCACCCTACAGATGACAGCCGGCACTCTCCTGTATGAGGTGTCTGTCGACCCCTGCTGGGAGGTGTCTCTTAGTCAGGAGGCATGGGAGTCAGGGACCCATTTGAGGAGGCAGTCTGTCCCTTAGCAGAGCTTGAAGGCTGTGCTGGGAGATCTGCTGCTGTCTTCAGAGCTGGCAGGCAGGAACATTTAAGTCTGCTGAAGCTGCGCCCATAGCCGCCCCTTTCCCCAGGTACTCTGTCCCAGGAAGATGGGAGTTTTATCTATAATCCCCTGACTGGAGCTGCTGCCTTTCTTTTAGAGATGCTCTGTCCAGAGAGGAGGAATCTAGAGAGGTAGTCTGGCTACAGCAGCTTTGCCGTGCTGTGGTAGGCTCCACCCAGTCCAAACTTCCTGGTGGCTTTCTTTACACTGTGAGGGGAAAACCAGCTACTCAAGCCTCAGTAATGGTGGCCATCCCTCCCCCAACCAAGCTTGAGCATCCCAAGTTGACTTCAGACTGCTGTGCTGACAGCGAGAATTTCAAGCTGGTGGATCTTAGCTTGCTGGGCTCCATGGTAGTGGTACCTACTGAGCAAGACCACTTGGCTCCCTGGCTTCAGCCCTCTTTCCATGGGAGTGAATGGTTCTCTCACTGGGCTCCCAAGCACCACTGAGATACCAAAACCAAAACAAAAACAAAAACTGCTGCAGCTAGCTCAGTGTCTGTCCAAATGGCCATCCAGTTTTGTGCTTGAAACCCAGGGCCCTGGTGGCAAAGGCACTGGAGGGAATCTCCTGGTCTGTGGGTTGGGAAGACCATGGGAAAAGCGAAGTATCTCAGCCAGAGTGCACAGTTCCTCACAGCACAGTCCCTCACAGCTTTCCTTAGGTAGGGGAGGGAGTTCCCTGACCCTTTGTGTTTCCCAGGTGAGGCAACGCCCCACCCTGCTTTGGCTTGCCCTCTGTGGGCTGCACCCACTGTCTACTCAGTCCCAGTGAGATGAACTGGGTGCCTCAGTTGGAAATGCAGAAACCACCCACCCTCTGTGTTGGTCTAGATGAGAGCTGCAGACAGGAGTTGCTCCTATTCAGCCATCTTGCCCCCTCCTCATTGTTATTTTTAATAATAAAAAAATAGAAATTGGCTGGGTAGTGGCTCCTGCCTGTAATCCCAACACTCTGGGAGGCTGAGGTTGGTGGATTGCTTCAGGTCAGGAGTTTGAGACCAGCCTGGAGCACATAATAAAACCCCATTTCTACTGAAAATACAAAAATTTGGTGGGGGCAGTGGTGCACCTACAGTCCCAGCTACTTGGGAGGCTGAGGTGTGAGAATCGCTTGAACCTGGGAGGTCAAGACTTCAGTGAGCTGAGATCACGTCACTGTACTCCATCCTGGGCAACAGAATGAGACCCTGTCTCAAAAACAACAACAACAAAAAATCCAGCCATTACCTAAATGCCAAGAAATAAAAGACTGATGTGCAAAAACGGGGGCCTTTGGTGTGATGGATGCATTAGCATTTACAACAGGGTTTCCTGCTTTAGCCTAACCTGCCCTGTAGACCCCTGCAAGGTCTCCCCAAGCATTTCTGGACTTCCCCAAAGTTCTCCCACAGGAACTTATAAGTCAGACTATTAGATATAATCACATGTGGTATTTGCCTTATTCTTTCTCTTTCTCCCCCTCTCCCTCTTCAGCATCCTCTACTCACAACACCTTCTGAAGGAGCCTCAGTCCTGCCATGACTGGCAGAACCTGTCATGAGCATCACCAGCATCCATGCCAACAGCTCCCCTGCAAGGCTCTCAAATCTGCTGACCTTCAGAGCGTTAGAGCAGTGTCGAAGCCCAGGACGTGGCTGTCATCCCTTATTCCTCTGAGCTCAAATCACCCCCAATGTCCTGATAGGAACCAAGTACCAGGCCATCCCACCATTTCAGTCTCTGTCCCAAGGACTTCTCATTAAATTCCATCATCATCCTTCAGCTAACAACCAAAAGCCTCCCTGAAACACAGTCTCATGCAAATAGGTACTCAGAAAAGTTCCTAGTCCCCAGTTCTGCAAACACTCACCTGTGCAGTTTAGAATCAGCTAGGTTATGTGACTGTGCATTTATATTAGCAGATAAATAACACAGCAGCTATACTACAAGTAGGTGTCTCTTTGGCCTATTTACTTTGTTTAATTTTTACATATTAGGCTCATCTCTGAATGCCCAGAGGATGTAACTGATATACTCTCCTGGGGAAAGAGTCAAGAGTTATTTCCCAGCTGGGGGTTGATGCCCTTCCATTTTCTCTTAACCCCGTGAAAATGGTGCTGGGCCATAAGAGGACATCTGGGATTCAACTCCCACTGGGTATGGCTAAGTATCAGAACAAAGTATGATGTCCACAGAGGACCTTGAGCTCACAGGCTCCATTCCAGAGAGTAATACAGTGATAGTAAACCACTGGAAGCAAAGACTCCCTGTGGAATAGCTGTAGTCATCCCCCATGCTGGCCCAGCCACCTGAGAAGAGACAGTCTTGTTAGGTTAACTTGACTATGGGTCACCTGAAATTAATTTGGCTTACTGAATTATGGATGAAGGAGACAATCATTCCCAAGAGTTGGCCAATCTTTGTCGTCAGGGGTTTTCTTATGTTGGTGAGAGTGTTCTAGTACCTTAACAGGCAGCTTGAGTTTGATGCATGAGTCATAATGAATCAGATGTACCAGAATTGTTGTTTTGATTCAGCTCAGCAGTTATGTCTCTGAATCTGAGTCTCAGATGGGCACCTGAATAGACTCATCACAAAGCTTCATTGCAAATTATACAGTGCAGGGAAGCTCAACAAATTATTCTGATTGTTTCCAGAAAGAAAAAGAAAGGCAGGATTATACAGCATTTAGTGTCACCAATTAACAAGGTCATGGGGCTGAACCACTCATTCCAAAAACTTAATATCTACAAACTCAAGCGCAAGGAGCCTCTTTTAATTATTTGGAAATCGTGGGCCACAGGGAAAGCGAGTGCTCTCAGCCTTGTGATCTGAGCAAGGTTCAGGAGCTGGAGTGGGTTTGGCTGAGTCACCGCTGGCTGCATGACCCCACACACATCACCTGACCTCCACATGCTTCAGCTGGCCCGGCTGTAGAGATGAGAAAATGCAGCCGGAAGGCCCCAAAGGGCAAAAACAGCCTTCTGCACACAGCTGCCCTGGGGCAGCTTCTGGCGGCACAGTTTAGCTCCATCAGAGGCAGGGGGACCCTAGTTTGGGCCACCAAAGCAGCCTTACCTAAAAGCAACCTTTGGGAAAGAGCCTGTTTCATGCTGCAAGTGTAGAAGTATAAACAAAGCAAAACCTTTTTGAAGCCTTGAAAATACTCACATGTTTTGGTTGCATGATTTCATTTGAATGAATTTATTCTTAGGCAGGAATCAGAGGCATACACAAATATGTATGTTCAATCATGCTCATCATAGTGTTACCTTCAATAACGAAAACCTGAAAACTATCTAAATGTTCAACTGTAAAGCATTGTTCAACAAACTATGGTATATTTTTATGTTGGAATGTTGTATGGCCATTAAAAACTCACTAGAACAGAATAATCAATGACCTGGGAAAATGTCCACAATAGTATAGTATATAGAGAAGGACCATAAAACAACATTGTTAGAGTAATCCAATTTGTTTTACACTGTATGTACTCCCACGTGGATAGACAAAAGTCTGGAACGTGAGACAAGAAATTATTAATTATGTTTAATCTATGCGTTTGGGGATTATGAGCTCTTTTTAAAATTTATGGTGCTTGCCTGTATGTTCCAATGTTTTCTATCACAATGGTCATGTGTTCTTTTTGCCATAAAAATCAATTTTGAAATTACCCGAGTTTCTGTTAACTTGGTTGCATATGGGGCCAAACTACACGCCTACCTGTGGAGCAGATGAACACAGTGACACGTCTGTGAGCCCAGGTTTGAGCAATTCCAATCCCGGAGGCTCTCCGGCCTGGGAACAGAGTGGGATTTTTTTTGCCTGAGGAGGCTGAGTCTGGAAGAAGGATGACTCTGTGGGTGGTTTCCTAGATCCTCAATGCATGTGGCTTCCAGCCTTGACTCTTCCCTAAAAATCTGGGTTGCTGGCCAAGGCTGAAGAATGAAATTGCCTCGGCAGCCAACTCCCCTAAGTAAGCCCAGCGTTTACTCTGTATCTGCATAATATCTATTAAGCAACACCTGATCCTGTTCACCAGGATGTATGTTCCCAGGGAAACTTTCCTTTCAAAGTTAAGCAACATTCTTGGTAAGGAGCCCTAACACCTGGGAATCATGCATTTAACTTTCCAGGCCTCAATCCTACATGAGTGTCCTGTGTTACAATAGCATGGCTGGATGGATGGTGATCTCACCATTTCAGCCAGTGGCTCATCCTGCATGGGAAGAAAAGTTTTAAAATGACACAGATCCCTTTGAGAAGAGAGCCGTCTCCTCCATAATATATGGGGAAGGAAAATGGTGCTTTATGAGACAATCAGAGCAAATTGGTACATCATCATGGAGCTTTCAAGGTGATATTTTCTAAAACAACACAGCCATTTTTGATTCCTCTTACCAAAGCCAAGGGGCAGTAGATAATCTCAACATTCCTGATCTCTGCTTCAGGTGTAGGCTGTCATTGGCTTGCTTAGGTCAATAGTGAACACCAGCCTTCCCTAAGCTGCCTTATTGGAGATGGCCCAAGGGCCTGGCAGGCAGTCTGAAGTACAATCTAATATTGTAACAGATAAGTCCCAGTGTGAAAGAGAGTCATATTATCTCCATTTCACACAGAAGAAACCAAAGTATGAATCCTCATCAAAATAAATTTTATTGAGCACCTTCTTTGTGTCTGGTAATGTTTCAGGCACTGGGAAAACAGCAGTGAAAAAAATAGATCAAGTCTTTGCCCTCAAGAAGTTTACATTCTTTTGAGAGTAATCAATAAGCAGAGTTTTAATATACAGGGTGATAATCGATATGAAGAAAAGTAAGGCCAAGAAAGAGGATAGAGACTAAAGGAAGTGCAGTTCTATGTAGAGTAACTAGGGGAGTTTTTTCTGATAAACTGATGTTTGAGCAGAGACCAAAAGGCAGGGAAGAGTGAGCCACTTGCATCCTTGCAGGACAAATGTTTGAAACAGAGAAAAGAAGTGCTGGGCACGATGGCTCATGCCTATAATCCCAGCACTTTGGGAGGCCAAAGCAGGCAGATCATCTCAGGTCAGGAGTTGGAGATCAGCCTGGCCAACATGGAGAAACCCTGTTTCTACTAAAAACACAAAAACAAGCTGGGTGTAGTGGCATGCGCCTGTAATCCCAGCTACTCGGGAAGCTGAGGCAGACGAATTGCTGGAACCCGAGAGGCGGAGGTTGCAGTGAGC
>NW_012115777.1:4170967-4213726 GCF_000951035.1 Colobus angolensis palliatus | reverse complement strand
GGGTGACTCAAAATTTTTATAGGCCTGCACGTGACTGCAATGACTATGAAATTGCCATGAGTACTGATCTAGGGGTCACAAATAGATTTTAGTGAATAAGAAAATTTGCAAATATGGAATTTGTGAATAACGAGGATTGAACTGTCTGAAGGTTGAGAGGCCTATTATTCATGTAAGTGGAGATATGAAAAATGAGGAGAAAGATGGAGGTAGAGGCACTGATCTGGGAGTCATTGCCATGTATCTAAATCTCTATATCCTGCATGGAACTGGATGAAACGATCTTCGGAGTGTAGAATAATAATAGAAGAGTTACAGAGAGTGGATCTGGGGGCACTACAGTAAGAAGGTGCCTGCAAAGGAGACTGAGAAAGAGCAAATAGTGGAGTAAGAAAAAAACCAGGAAAGGAAAGAGTCGTGTTTTAAGAATGATGGAGGGAGTCAGGAATGGGTCAATGCTGCTGAAACATCGAGTCTCATGAGACGTAAGAATGAACCTTTAGATTAGGCAAGATGAAGAACACAGGTGATTTGGATGAACAGTTTCATTTGAACACTGGAGGTAAAAGTCTGAGTGGATCAAAGAGCAAATGCACAATTCTTTCCAGAAATTTCTTTTATTGTTTCTAAAATTCAATTTATCGGGCCAGGTGCAGTGGCTCACACCTGTAACCCCAGCACTTTGGGAAGTTGAGGTGGGGGATCACAATAGGTCAGGAGTTCAAGAGCAGCCTGGCCAACATGGTGAAACCCCGTCTCTACTAATAATACAAAAATTAGCTGGGCGTGGTGGCAGGTGCCTATAATCCCAGCAACTCAGAAAGTTGAGGCAGGAGAATCGCCTGAACCTGGGAAGTGGAGGTTGCAGAGAGCCGAGATTGTGCCACTACACTCCAGCCTGGGCGACAGAGCCAGACTGTGTCTCAAAAACAAAAAAAAAAACAAAAAAAATTATTTATGTATTTTTAATTTTTAATTATGTTTAAAAATTGTGTAGGTACATAGTAGGTGTATATATTTATGGGGTATATGAGATGTCTTGATACAGATATGCAATGTGAAATAAGCACATCATGAAGAATGAGGTGTCCATCTCCTCAAGCATTTATCCTTTAAGTTACAAACAATCCAATTACATTCTCTATGTTATTTTAAAATATATAATTAAGTTACCATTGACTATAGTCACCCTATTTTGCTATCAAATAGTGGGTCTTATTCATTTTTTTTCTATTTTTTTTTTCATACCCATTAACCATCCCCACATTCCTCCAGTCCCCAACTACCCTTCCCAGCCTCTGGTAACCATCTTTCTACTCTCTATTTTCCAGGAGTTTTGATGTAAATGAGAGAAAGGGAATAAAGTCACAACTGAAGGAGGATGTAGGATCGCAGATTCTTTTTAAAAGGAGTGAGTACAACATATGTATGCTGGGGGAATGAACCAATAGACAGGAGAACTGATGATGTGGATAGGTGAAGCCATCACTGCAGGTGGTACCCCTTCTGTGATTGCAGTAACTTACTTTACTTCACATCCATTGTAGGTGGTGAGTACTGTTCCTATCTTCATCTATGGATGAGAAAAATGAAGCAAAGAAAGGTCAGAAACTGGCTCATGGGCACATGGTGATTAAGCGACAGAACCAGGATGCAAATCTGGACCTTCTGTTTCCAGATCCTGTGCTTTCACTGCTGTGCTGCACATCTGCAACTTTAGATTCCAATCAATTCACATTTATTGATTACTTTGTATCTAGCACTCCCTAGCCAAGGTTGAATGGCGAGGGGAAGAAAGAGTGAAATTTCCAGCCTCCAGCCTTTTTTTTTTTTTATTTTTATTTTTTTATCACACTCTTGGAAACATCACACTTGGCCCTCAAAGGCAAGCTACAGAGAAATGCTGCTGCTGCAGTTTGAGTGACACCCACGAAGTCAGGGTTATTGCCAATACCTGATGCTTCCAGAACGTGTCTCACCTGCAGAAACACTAAGAGGTCAATTTTGAAGCACATGGGAAATAAAACTCATTCTTCAGGGTCATTCCCAAATCAAGAATTTAATTAATCTTCTCATAAACTTCTCCCACTCCTATTTTGATCCCACAGGAGAGATTTTTGAGAAAATAGCTCAGCTTTTCCCAACCAAAATGTATGCAGCTTGGCATTCCCTTGGACCCTGTCTACAGTGGTTAAATACATCACTTGTTGCTAAACAGAGCAATTTATTCCCCTGACATCTGCATGGCCCTCTTGGTTTATTTTAAAATATATCAACTAACTTGCCACAGCTGCCATTGCTTTTAATGTATCTGACACATCCAATTTCAATAGCTCAATGAAAATGTCATGCAATAAAATAGAGAGAGGCAGACAGAGAAGGTGATGAGAGTTGATGTGTAGACACACCCTTGGAAAGCAAGCAACAAAAACACTTGTTCAGGTGAGATACAGGAAAGGGTCTTCCTCCTAGTAGTTTGGGAAATTAATTATATTACATGGAAATATCTCTTTTTATATATTCATTTTTAAAATGTTAATTCTCCATACTTGTTATTTTTACTAATAGAATCTACTCACTCTTCCAGCTATTTCACACCAAGTAGAACCTGCCTGGCTAGGGTCTTCAATTTTTCATCTCCATGGAGATATTTACTCAGGATGTAGTCATGTTATTTGATAAGGTAAATAATTCTAGAATGTTAGATGTGTGGCATCCATTCATTCATTCCACAAGCAGATGATTCTGTGCTACCATACACTAGGCACTGTGCCTGGCGTCAGGTCACAAGATCACCCTCCTGCCCTCAGTGGGTTTGCAGTCTTATGAGGATGATTTCTCTCTAGAGGCAAAGAAGGAAGGAGGTAGTCATGCGGGAGCTCTGCTACTCATTATGTGGTAACTAAGACAACTGATTTGGACTCAGATCCCTCATCTATAAAAATGGAAAGATATTAAATATTGCCTGCCTTTAGGACTGCTGGAGGGATTAAAAGAAACAAAGTATGTCAAAGTACTATAAAACTCAACACAAACTTTGGTTCTTCTTAACTGAACTTAAAGTACTTTGTGATCATTGCTTCTCTATCTAGAATGTCCAAGGAACTGATTCAATTACCTAACATCCACCATGCGTCGTATCTTTTCAGTGAAGCTGTCTGGCATTCCAAATAAGGTGTTAGGAAATCAAAATGATGATATTATTTTGCCACGGCAATTAGAGAGTGTACTATAATATTCATCTGGATGCCTTGTAGATTCCTCAAGCTCAACAGGTCCCTAACATAACCACTCTTTAGAATTTTCTCTCCCTGCTAATGACATTTACTCTGTCTCCCAAATTAGAACTTTCAGCTAATCCTGAAAAACTCTCCCTTCCTGACTTATTATTGATCTAAAATCCTCTACCTCATTCATGTCTCTTGGGTCTGTTTACTTTTATTCATCAGACAACCACTGCTCTGGGACAGGCCTTCTGTTCTCTTGGGTGGGTCTTTGCAACAACCTTCAATCGAGCAGAACTTCTTGTTCATGGCTTTTTCCTCTCAAACCCATCTGTGATGGTTAATACTGAGCATCAACTTGACTGGATTGAAGGATGCAAAGTATTGATCTTGGGTGTGTCTTGGAGGGTGTTGCCAAAGGAGATTAACATTTGAGTCAGTGGGCTGGGAAAGGAAGACCCACCCTTAATCTTGGTGGGTACAATCTAATCAGCTGCCAGCCTGGTTAGAATATAAAGCAGACAGAAAAATGTGAAAAGGCTACATCTTTCTCCCATGCTCTATCCCTCCTGCCTTCAAACATCAGACTCCAAGTTCTTCAGTTTTGGGACTCACACTGGCTTTCCTTGCTCCTCAGCTTGCAGATGGCCTATTGTGAGACCTTGTGATCATGTGATTTAATACATAATAAACTCTCCTTTATATACATATATATATACACATATGTACATATATACATATACATATATACACATATATATATATCCTATTCATTCTGTCCCTCTAGAGAACTCTAATATACCCCTTCCTTCCTTCTTCCTTCAGTCATATCCCTAAAACTAAATATGATTGTGTTCTGCTTCCTGTATAAAAGCTCTGGGGCTTCCCCCATTATTCCTCGGGATAATAATCTAGAACAATTTCTTTTTTTTTTTTTTTTTTGAGATGGAGTCTCGCTCTGTCGCCCAGGCTGGAGTGCAGTGGCCGGATCTCAGCTCACTGCAAGCTCCGCCTCCTGGGTTTACGCCATTCTCCTGCCTCAGCCTCCCGAGTAGCTGGGACTACAGGCGCCCGCCACCTCGCCCGGCTAGTTTTTTTTTTTTTTTTAGTAGAGACGGGGTTTCAGCGTGTTCGCCAGGATGGTCTCGATCTCCTGACCTCGTGATCCACCCGTCTCAGCCTCCCAAAGTGCTGGGATTACAGGCTTGAGCCACCGCGCCCGGCCTATCTAGAACAATTTCAGAGCTACCTCTCCATGACACAAAGGCCCTTTTGACTGGCTGTTCCATGAAGCCTGTTTCTTTCTCTCTTCTCTGATTTCACGCTTCCTACGACTTCAGGTCCCTCTCCCTAAGCCCTTTCCTTGGCCACTTCTAAATTCCCATTCACTTCTTCACAATCTCTCTCAACACTTTGGACATAGCAACTTCTTCTTTTGAGCACCCACAGCACCTTCTATAACCTGCCCATAGATTTACTACATTGTATTAAAATCTATTTTTGGCTTTTCATGTCCTCGAAATGTGAGCTCCCCCAAAACAATGCTTGCTTTATTTATCTTTGTATCCCCAGTGCCTCGCTCAGTGCCTGGAATGGTCCTGGGTCTAATGGATGTTTGTTAATAAAGGTAGGAAGAGGCAGAGCTTGGCTTCTTTAATTCCCTTCTTTCAGGTGTTTATCCTGCATGATCCTGTTCCAAGAGCTGCCTAGCTTTCCTCCTGCTTTTACCGTCCTTCAAATATTAAACAGCACTGCAGTGATCTTAGTGATTTGGTCTGCCATAACAGAATACTGTAGACTGGGTGGCTTAAACAACAGAAATTTATATCTCACAGTTCTGGAGGCTGGGAAGTCCAAGATCATAGTGTCAGCTGATACGATTCCTGGTGAAAGTCCTCTTCTGGGTTGCAGATTGATGACTTCTGACTGTATTGTCACAGGATGGAAAGAGAGAGAGCTCTGTGGGGTCCTTTGGTAAAGACACTCATTCCACACATGAGGCCTCTATCTAATTACTCCTCAAAGGACCCATTTCCTACTACCATCATACTGCAGGTTAGGATTTCAGCATATGAATTTGGTGTGGGAGGCCAAGAACATGCAGTCATAATAGCTACAGTCCCATTCCTCCTTGAACCTTATTCATTCTGCTTCTTCTATTTGTCTTTAGGACACAGAATGTAGGCAAAGAGGATGGATTCTGGAATGAGACTGCCTCTATTCTCATCCCCACTTACCTGTTGTGAAACTTTTGGCAAATTGCTCAACCACTCCATGCCTCAGTTTCCTCATCTTTAAACTAGAGATAGTTATATACTTATTTCATGGGGTTGTATGAGCATTAAATGAGTTCAAACATGTGCAGTCTTTAAAAGAGGACCGGACCCTGAGGACGCATACTGGAAATGTTAGCTGTTACTAGTTTTACAAGAATATGAATTCTCCATTGGTAAGCCTCTCTCTCCTCTCCTCCAAACTCCTTCCTCTGGGCCCCAGAGTCTATCTCTCTTATCTCACCTGCCACCTGGCTTCAAAATTGTCTGTGCACCTGTACCTCTCAGTAGCATGTCATTTTAAGACATGCCATATCTTTTTGATTCACTCCCTGCCTGCCACTCTCCCCTAGAACATATAGGCACAGAGTTGGCACTCAATAAATTACCTAATTTAGGGGTACATCATCGACTATTAGCCAATATGATCTAATGGAAAAGTGACAGAATATCACAGTCATCGTTCTCCTCCCAACAGTTCTTTTCCAATAGAGTGTCTTCTAAAGCCATTTATCCACTGTATCTCCAATTCTTTCACCATTATATTGAATTTTAAAAAGTGACTAATGAATAATGGACAGTTCAAATCAGATAGGAGACAGTGGAGTCTGGCCAAGTGGGGAGGGGCATGGCCCTCCCAGAATCGACCATCATGCTGTGTGAGTTGGCTGCCTCCATAGTTCATTCACTGAGCCAGCCCAGGGGGTAAAGAATAATGAGCTTGTGAAGGGTGCAAACAAAATCAGTCTCAACACTTTGTAATATAGTGCATTTGTTACTTGTGTTTATCTGTGTGCATGCCTACACACAGCCCTGCTGCATTATTTTAAGCCAAGAAAGGGACACACTACAATATATGTGTCGAAGCAGTAGAAGTATGTTAAAATTGTTGAGTAGCACAGGCAAATGGCCATCTGCTGTATATCTTGAAGCCAGAACATTGAAGCCTATTAGAGGTGAGTTTGAACTGATGGTAGTAATGTGCTTCTCACTTAAAATCTTCTATCATACTATTTGTAGGTTTTCCTGTAATCAAATTTAGAGGGGTATTAAAAAATTGAGATGCAGAGAAGGCTCTTCTGCCACCACTTCCTTTAGTTCGATATTCAGTGGCATCCCTACTGCGTGAAGGCTGACTTGAAAGTTTGGCCAGGCTATCTTCTCTAGTGTATCTCCTGCTACACTGAGGCAATTCTGCACCACCTTTCCAGGTGCTCTCAATCAGCAATGCTGAAGGAAGAAGAATGCAGAGTTCCTCTTTGCTCTTCTTGCTTAAGGCAGGTTGATATGCATGGCTGGCATCCCAAATTGCAGTGCCCAATAAGCAATCCTTACAGAGCCAAAGTGCATCCTCCCACACTGATTCTAGCTTCTCTTAGAGTCAGAGGCAGTGCATTATTTTCCATTAATATATATACACAGACCCACAGTGCCCAGCAAGTACTAGTTCCAGATATCTTATCCAGGCTCCTAACACTTTCCTTTATTGATTAAATATGCCAAGATGCACCACGCTTCTCTACTAACCTGTTCTACTTCCTGTAGTGTCATGTACAGGAAGTTTGTCTTTAGAGGTGGAATGAGAAGATCTGATGGGAATGCAACGGAGAAAGGGGAAGTTGACACTGGAACTGAAGAACTCAGAAATAGTTCTCATGTTAAAAGGGATGGCTGGCCGGGCAATGGTGGCTCATGCCTGTAATCTCAGCACTTTGGGAGGCCAAGGCGGGGGGATCACGAGGTCAGGAGTTTGAGACCAGCCTGGCCAACATGGTGAAATCCCATCTATACTAAAAATACAAAAAATAGCCAGGCGTGGTGGCACACACTTGTAATCCCAGCTACTCAGGAGGCTGAGGCAGGAGAACTGTTTGAGCCTGGGAGGCAGTGGTTGCAGTGAGCTGAGAGCCTGCCACTGCACTACAGCTTGGGTGACAGAGCAAGACTCTGCCTCAAAAAAAAAATAAATAAATAAATAAATAAATGGGATGGCCACCTATCCAGCTGAGTGTGGCCCATGTCCTGAAATTAGTGACAAATTGTGGGAATCAGTCAAAGTTTTCTCCTAGTTTCTTTCTTTCAGCTATCCATGAACTAATTCGCAGAATGGAATGTCTAGTGTGTTGTAAAAGATATAGTTAGAAAAGTTCCTTAACAGACTTTTCTTAGCTTCAGCAATGGTATTATGTTATTTAGTTTATGAATGATTAAAATGTTTTGTTTTTATCTTGTACTATGAGGTATGGTTTCCTTTCTGTGTTTTCTATGTTTGTGAATAGAGTAGGAGGAGCTAATCAGGCTCTGATGGTCTACCTGCATACTTGCCTTGGAAGTTCTACATCTTTTTGAAACTCTTCTCAACTTCTGAAACATCATTTCTTTTTCTCTCACTAGCTCTCTGGTTTTTCTTTCTTATTGACTATTTCTTGCTAGATTTTCTTTGGGGCTGTGTCCTCAAACTTCTCTTCTTAATATCTGCTCTCTCTTTCAGCATTCATTCGTTCTTTTGATCTCATTACCATGTATGTCCCGATGACTCTGTCATCTTTTATTTCTAGCCCTAACTTTTTTTCATAGTCCAAATCTATATATCCAATGGTCAAACAAATATTTCTTCCTGGATGTCTCTAAAATAACTAAAACTCACATATCCAAGGATAAGCTCATCATTTTGAATACTTTTTGCAACCAACTCCTTTTTCTGTCCCTAGAGCCTACTCCTTAAGATAAAACCATTATCCTGTCTTGCCTAGACCACTGAAAAATTACTTAAATATAACAAGTACTAAATAAATAGTTGTTGAGACAAATAAATACATAGGCATGGAGGTAGAAGCTATTCAAAAATCTCAATATTTGTTTGTTTTTCACATGAATGGCTATCTGTTCTATCCTATATTTATGAAACTGAGCTTTTTGGAGCTAAACTTTGCATTTTTCAGTTAAAGTTCTTCAGAACAGCTTTGTTCATTGTTCCAGTTTTCTGATATTATTGTTACTCTGTCATCAATCATGTTAAATCTACTTTCCAACTTTATGTCATTTCCACATTTTATAATTTTGCTATTTCTTTCTTCCAGACATTTAAATAAATGTTGGTTGGGAAAAGCCAAGGACAGAGCTCTAACAGCAGGCCAAGGATATTTTACTCTAGTCTCATATTAAGCGAAATTGTTCACTTGCATGCAAATTGGTAAGCTCCATTGTCATCCAGGACAAATTTCTCTATCTTGTCAACAGGAACATCATGGAAACTTTTCTTAAATGTCTTGTTGAAATCAGTTTAAACTGTGGCTATGGTATTCACTTAATCTACAATCCTAGTGATCCTATAAAAATGCAAATGAGTTTGGAAGAACTTGTTCTTAGGAAATACTTGCTGGATTTTAGTCATTAGGATCTTCATTTCTTTTAAAAAACGTTATTATTAAACTATAAAAGCAATTTTTAAAATGATAAAAAGTTTAGAAAGAAAAAGAAAATAATGTATATCCTATAGCTATTTTACAGTGAATATCACTGTAGTATATTCTGTTCAAGTTTTTTGGAGAAGTTGGCTTTTTTGTATCATGAAGATAATAGTGTATATACAATTTTGTAGCCATTTAAAACATTCATCCTGCCTATTTTCCAGTATTGCCTCAATTTATATACTTCTCATAGGTTTCATAACATTCCAACCTATGTCTGAATTATAAATTTTTAAACACACCCAAGTTGCTGGACATTTGGACTGTGTTCAATTTTTAAATTATAAATAATAATATGATCAGTATTTTGTATACACAGTTGGCCCTCTGTATCTGTAGGTCCTGCATCTGTGGATTCAATCAACTGCAGATAAAAAATATTTGGGAAAAGAAATGAATGTTTACATCTGTACTGAACATGTACAGACTTTTTTCTTGTCATTATCTTCTAAATAATACAGCATAACAGTAACTTATATACCATTTACATTGTATTAGGTGTTATAAGTAACTTAGAGAATATTTAAAGTACACAGAAGGAGGTTTGTTGGTTATATACAAATACTATGTCATTTTATATCAGGGACTTGAACGTCTGTGGAATTCAGTATCAATATCTGGGCGGGGGAGGGGGGGAGTGGGAGACGGGGGAGGTCCTGGAACCAATACTCCACAAATACCAAGGTACAACTGTATAGATCTTTTTCTTAGTTTACATTTTTCTTGGATAAATCCCAGAAGTTAGGGATCTTTTCGTTACAGTAGGTAGCTAGTCATATATGAGCAGGGCAGGAGAGGACCCCCAGCCTGACACACACACACCAAAAGCATTGGGCGACCATCAGGTGATGGTCAGGCAGTTGTTAACTGTTTCTCTAAAGTAAAATTAGTCACAGCCAGCGCCAGAGAAAGGCAGTTTCCCAATGCACAGAAAACACCTGAAACTGATCAGCAGCTTCCTAATAAGATCTCAGGAGGAGGGAGAAGTAAGGCAAATCCTGGAAGTAGGCCTGAGTCAAGAGGTCAAGCTACGTACTTGGTTTCTCAAGTCATTCACTTGGCCCTCTTACAAGTTATACTTTCCTTCTTTTCTTTCCTTCCTTTCCTTACAATTCTAAAGCTTTTTTACTCCTGCTCTGAAGCTTGCCTCAGTCTCTTTTTCTGCTTTATGTCCCTCAGTTGAATTATTTCTTCCAAGACGCAGGAGTTGAGGTTGCTGCAGATCTGTACAGGTTCACTGCCGGTAACGCAGGGTAACTCAGATCTCTTCCACCAGTAACATCCGGATGCCTTATACATATGTCTGTGTTAGTCAGGTGGGCTGGGTTATGTTGCAGTAACAAGTTATCACATACATTTATTTAACAACCAAAAAGAAATAAAAATCCTTAAACTTTAATGGCTTAACACATAAAAGTTTATTTCTCACCAATTCTGTTGTAGGTCTCAAGGTTCTCCAAGGTAGCTCCCTTCAATGATTCAGAGATTTAAATCTCAGGGATTTAGTGTGGTTCCATCTTGGCCTCCATGATTGATGTGGCAAGAAAACAACTGAAGGCCATATGGGGACTTTTGAAACCTCAGATTGTCAGCTGGCCTCACAATCCATTGGTGAGAAGTAGCCATGTGTTGCCACTCAATTGCAATGGGTGCTGAGAAGTGTGACTTCTGTGCATGAACTAGGCAAAGGGGTATCACTACCGAGGTCTACTTCAGTGGAGAGGTTCTGAACTATGACTAGCTAACATGGAACTACAGAATTTCCTAGAATTCCCTTACTCATAGGGTTACACATGAGATATGACCACAGGAGATATCTTCATGAGATTTGGAAGGTGGAAGTGATGCACAGTCACTAAGCTCAGAAGTAGCAGGCAACAGGTGCCGCTGCAACACCCAGCCTCATCTCCTGGCTCACTCTGTCGGTGTGGGCAGTAGCTAGCCCACAGTCCTCCAGCTCACATGAGATCTCTTCCTTCAGCTCATCTGAGTCCTGGGCCAGATGCACATGCAATTCCATGAGGAAGGGTGCCAGCTTTGTTTTTAGGTCATCTGCACTATGGAGTTTGGAGGTGGTGAGAGCTAGATGCAAATTTTGGTTTGTCTTCACAAGTTCCAGCTTGTCCTTGCTCTCTCCTGCTTCATACCCAGCTTTCCTTCCTGACTGCCAGCCCCACTGACTCACAGTGACTTCAGGCCTACCACCAGACACAGAAGCATTAGCCTTCCGGAGAGTTCTTTACCGTAACTGCATGGTATCTAATGCCTAAAATAAAATCTTCAGCCCATGATACCAATACCTATTTTGTTTCCCTGAGAAGCCCTAATTGATAGTTGTACATTCATATTTTTAATACTGCAGGGCCTAATTTTAAGGTATTGTGGTTACAGACTTTTTATTTGAATTTATTGCTTAGAAGGCCAAGATCACAAAGATACACCTGACCCACGTAAAAGGAGAAGAGGGAGTGGGTTATGGTATAGAGAAAGGAGGATATAATTGTCCGAAGTGAAGATAATTATTACTGAAAAACCAGAAAGCACAGTCATTAGAGCAGGGAGCAGCCTTCGAAGCAGCTCTGTCCTATGCAAGTAGACCTGAGGGGAGGGGAGCTTTGCAAGGATGTCTGGGGTGGATCGTAGAGGAAGTCCATGCCAGTGGCCACATTCCCACAGCTGTGAATACGGCCACACTCCCTGGAGCTGATCTTGCCCCAAGGACCAGAGTTAAAGGGGAACAGGCTAATCTGGGTGGAAATCCACACCGAGGCAGTAAAAGCCATCATTTTCTGTGAAACAGAGTCAAACTGAGTTTAATAACTTATCTCTGTTTCTATACATTTTTCTCCCAGTATCGTATTTGGTATCTGTTTTTGTTTGCCATGTGGCTCTGTGTGAGGTGCCAGCACCTCTGATGTGGGTGAGGAACATAGGTGAGGCTGAAGTACACACATTCTGGCCTGGAGTTGTTCTCTGAACATTAGGTCTTCCTAGGACTTCCTCAAAGCACCCCAGTTGACCAGGCAAAGGAAGGGTGACTTGCGGACTTCCACCACACTGCCCCCACATGCACACTACTGCCCGCTCTTCGTGCCAATTACTCTCACCAAAAGAGGAACTCCCTGTCCAATTGCCCTCCCCCAACCTTTCCTCTGATTACAAACAAAACAAACAAATGTTTCCACACTACTTCAAGGAACTGTGGCACACTGGAAAATACCCATATGAGTAAAGAATTCTATTTCTAGATTGCATGTGATTTGTGCCACCCATGTTGACTTCAGCTGTTGCACACTCAGTTCTCTTCTGAGGGAAACTATCATTTAAAGCTGTGCGTGTTAAGAATCAGGAAATCCTAAGCCACTCAATGGTCTGCGCCCACTGAGCTCAAGCAGGCCATCAGACACCATGTGATGCACCAGTATGAGTTGGTACACTGGGGAACTGGCCAAATCCCAATAAGCCTTAGGGACACTAGTCCATCTGGATGAGCTCATCCATGTGGTTCAAGCCACCAAATTTTTTCTAACTAATGTCTTGTTCTGTGAAATAGCAATCATAATGCCTTTTCATACCAATGCAGATATTACTTAGAAACATTATTACTGAGAAATAAAGCACTTTAAAGTATTGCAAACAAAAAAGTTATACACATCCAATTTTATTAACATTCACTTATAAATTATCTGCCCTTGACATATATTGGAATTGTGTTTTTAGGCAAATATAGTAACCCTCTACGGCAGGATAGAAAGTCTTCTTGGTGATATGAGAAGTACTGGTGTGATAATTTCATAAATTATTCAAGTCTGTGGAAACTCCAGTTCAGAGAAGGGTACCTGGATTTGTTTTCAGATTTCTCCATTTTCACACGCACGTTAGGCTCTCCGGTTTTGATGGTGCATGTTTTCTTCTATTAAATAAGATAGCTTTCTCAATAATTATATCAGAAACAGCAGCAATGAGTGACTACAGGGCCTCTACTGGCCTCAGGCATTTTCTAAAAACCAGAATTAGCTGTCAAATTTTGAGAATACAGAGCTTCCCACGGCCTTCCCCATCCCTGCATTTGGTGTGCACCTCACAATTTCATGCAATTTAGTGACTTGCCAAGCTCCTGCAGGCGTCTGTGTTTGTGCTGAAGATGCCTGTCTCCTCTGCAGTGCACCGTGTCGTGTATCACAGCATATTGGAATGGGTCTGTAGGTCGAAATAGCTGATTTATTATTCAGGATAGCTTTAACAGCCGCTGGAGGGAACACACCATCTTATGGTAGTTGCTCTTCCACACAGCTTTGTTCTCTGCATGGGTAAGGGGTATCTCTGGGGTCCATCAACTGTTACATCATGATGCCTGTGCAATATTTACTTGCTTATATCCAATCTACTGGGTCCCTGAAGAATAAGCTTTTTTCTTCTTATTAGGTAATATTTACCCCTCCTTTTCTTTAATGATAAGAGTACTGGGAAGCAGAAATCCCTATCTCCACCTTCTCTCACCAACTCCCCAGCCTCCCCACTCATTCTCAGTCCTAGGGGCTGGGAGCTGGGGGCTGGGGGCTGAGTGTGGGCCACACTGCCTTGCTGTTTGCAATAAAACAATTGTAAAATAAAGAGAGCAGCCAAAACAGGGAGTTATGAGCTGAGAATATGGGAAGAAGCACACAATTAGTTCTGATGAATGAAATATCTTCCTGATATTATTAACAATCCCTAGAAATTGTGTCCTCTTTATCAACAGAAAAATGTTGATGTGTAAGAAAATAAGCTCATTTCTAATTTAACTCTTTAAGGGGTAGAAAATATGATATATTTTGCATACATATGAATTATTTATTTATATTATAGTCCTATATGATACAAGCATTTTCTCATCTAAAAGTGTTAACTCAGAAAACATACTTGTATTAAGCTCTTGAGCCTCAGAATGGAGTACAGAGGGAACAAAACCCTTTTGAAATTAAAAATATTATTCAGCAGAAACTAATATTTTTGAACCAATATGGATTTTAAATAACTAAATATTTTTTCAAAATCTCCCTTAACATCAAAGTCCAACATGATTGCATTTATTTTGATGTCACTATATAAATACAAGGATGTTAACTGATACTCACCTAGGTCAAATATTCCAGTTGCATTAACAAACATACACATAACAAATATAAATTTATATCAAATGTCAAATTTCCCCATTATCTTCTCCATTAGGAATTTGATGTTCTTTCTGAAAAGTGCCTTTTCTAAGCATTTAGGCGGAAAAGAAAGAGGCACTAAAAATACAACTAAGAAATATTTAAATTTTGATGAAATAAGAGTCTTGTTAGTCGCAGTCTCTTTTGAATACTTTCCTTATATGCTGTGAAACAGTGATCTGCCACTACACAGTGGTTGGGGACATTAGGTCATTTCTAGATAGCAATTATATACACCTAATGGCTTACTCCCTACAAAATGAACTATTATGGTGTCAGAAAAGGCTAGATACTTTATCATCTGAAAGACAGGTTGCTCAGATGTGTACAAATGAATTTATTCTCTTGACCTCTAGTTCAGATGTCAGAAATATTTTCTTTTTTACTAAAACAGAGATAGGTTCCTATATTGGAGTATGTTCAGTATTTACCACCTTTCTTTTCTATTCTCTACCCATAAAACTCTGCCTGATTAAAATATTTTAAAGTATACTTTTAACCTGATACTGTTAATAGCATTGATGATCCTGGATTTTAAAGATGGCTGCTTTAGTCTACTTTGATTTTGGGAAAGCCATTTAAAACAAACAAATATGTGCTATCGTTTAAAGTTTTATAAAGAATTAAGAGTAACTGAATGACAGCTAAATTTCTCATGTATTTATTGACTGCCTGTTAGGTTCAAAGTTCTGTGCTGCATGCAGACATATCAAAATTTCTTATATCTTTGGATCACAAATGTCAGGGTCTTTCAGCTCCTGGTCAGAAAAAATACTACCATGTCAGAGTGAGGAATTCTTAGTATGAGGTGGTGCTGGGGAGTACCAGCAGCTTCAGTTCAAAAATTCATTGCTCTGGGTCCCAACACACCGCTTCTTCTCCTAACACTTTAATTATCCATATTTTGCTCTGCTATTCCAAATGTGTAGTCTCTAAGAATAACCTGAACACGCCAGGTTATTCTCTCCCTCGACAAATTCTGAGTGCATGATTTAACATAAAAACAATTTGAATAAGAGGTTTTTGTCTTTCTACATTTTGAAAAGCCCTTTCAGATACAGTTTTAAATACATAATTGAAATGCGGCATTTTCTTGAGTATTCAATACATTTCTTGGATTTTTTTTTTCCTAACTGCAGGAATAGCGTAAATAAAAACGCTCAGTTCCTGAAGCAGTTCTTTAAGCACAGCAAACATGAGTCAAATAGCTTTCACTCCAGGTTTATAAAAGGCAATGCCACCACCATAAGTTTCTCAATAATTCCTATCACCTTTAAGCATGTTCATGTATTAATCTCAATATATTTTAATAGCATACACATGGTCTCAAAAAACCCTTTCCTGGGGTTTACTGTTGGCTTTTTATTCCCCTAGATCTTTTAAAAATCTTAGCCTATACATGACTTAGAGCATGTTTTTAACAAGTTATACGAAAATCTCCTTTTGTGCTCCACATTGACAGAGCCTGTCTGAATCCGGAGAAGGCAATCACATTCTGTTATGTTGTCAGCATGAGAGGCAAAAGCTCCAAAGTACTAAGTTCCTAGAGCTGCAAATCCATTGTGCTTCATGTTATAAATAAAGAAATTGCCCTGTGACAGCTATAGTTTGGAAGCATTATCATTTCTCTTTTCAACTCTCACTTTTCATCTTTTCAGTTATTTTCCTTAGGAAAACTTAGCCACCAGAGTATGACTTCTTGTATCATGAACCTATATGCCACAATTAAAAGAAAGAAATTCCAGCCAACCATGTCAGTGGCTGTAGTCAGTATTTAAGACAAAACTGACTCCTATCGATTTAGCAGATGATAGTTCTCTCTGCCCCGTGTCTCCTTCCACCCTGCCGCTCCCTGCCCTCTCCAGCCTTTTGGGCAAACCTTTTCTTCCTGTTGCATTGCGAATGTGTGATGTACGCTTTCTAGCAGATGCATTTGAGGTTAGGTCTTCGCAACCATGAAAACACAGTTATAAATTGTTCTCGGAGCTATCCCACTCAACATCTTGGCACTTGGTTGTTTTTAACTTTTCAACAATAGGCACTGTTCACTCCCCTCCATCTCAGTTCTTTATTCAGTGATCAGGCAGGACACTGATGAAAGGCTAGTCACGGCTTCCCCCCATGGTATCAGTGTGGTGGCATGTGATGATTCACATGGGGTGTGTTTGATCCGAGGAAGCCCAGTCTCTGCTTATTCTTCCTTTGTTCTGTCATCTGGGGGAAAAGAGAGAGTGTGTGTTCAGCGGATTTTCTCGCTCTTACCCAGTGCTGGTGGGCCACAACCGTTTTGAGTTAATATTCCCCAACTACCTACTGTCCAGCATCATATAGAATATATTTATCAAACAAGGGATTTTTTTAAAAAGTGAATTTCCATAAACAGAGAAAAACAGCAAACCCCTCTCTGTGGTTAGGAAGCAGGAGCCATTTTAGAAAACAGATCTTGCCTGTCACATAGCTGTCACCATCATCACAGTCATTTTAATAGCTACCATGGTTACTGTTGATATTTTTACTAATACTAACAATTTTATATGATAAAGGGGTTGATTATAGCATTGAAATGGCAGATACTAATGAGGCTCTGCCTTTCCCATGGGCTTAGTAATTACTATCATGGCAGAAAATAATTTTTTTTTTTTTTTAATGCAAAGAGGTGCTTGTAGTTTGGCATTTTCTCCTTTCCCCCTTCCATAGAAGGAGAAGTGTCACACAAGGCTCAGGGAGATGGGATAAGTGGAAGTCCCCGTTTGCTGGGATGCGGTTCTACGGTACGATTTGAGGTTTCTTTCTCGGAGTTTGCAATCCTCTATGGCTAATGACCTGGCTCCCTGGACCCTCTGTCTCCCCTCACCGGAGGTGGTGAAGGATTTTATCCCACCCAGCACTGTCTCCCTGAATGCACCCACCTGCTCCTTGAGCTCTGCCAGCTGACCCGACAGCTGTTTGACCAGACTCATGGTTGATTCCAACTTCTCCTGAAGGTTCCGAATTTCATTTTGCTCACTGTCGCCTTCATTGCTAACGAGGGACATGGCTCGCATCCGAGGAAACCAATCCAAATTCTTCTCCTGAAAGTAAATAAATGTGTGGGAATAAGGGAATAAGTATGGAAGGGGAGAATGTCGATAGCTGTTTATTATTATTAACATATACGCCAAAGTCTCTTAGCACTCAAATTGGAGAGAGAAAACCAGGCACAGGGAACGGCTGAAGTAGGGCTTAGACGCTGGTCTTCACGGGCTGGGGGAAGACCCCAAATATTGAAGCAAACTTTATACGGGCTCCCAGGGAGGTTCCAGCTGAGGCATTTAGAAAGCACCGTGAGGGCTACAGGCATTCGGTGAATGATGACGAATGATGAGGTGGGGTCTGGAGGCTGGGGGAGCAGATCCAAGTGTGTGTGGGTACAGCATAGGCATGCCCTGTTTCTCTTTCCCCCTGGCACAGAAAAGAAGGGGGGGGGCGGTATAGGAAGGTGGTGAAAGAAATGTTTCAGCCTCAGCCACCCACACTACTTTACCTCCCACTTCCTCTATAAAGGCTCCCCACCAGCTCTGCCTCCCTCCGAGCTCCACTTGAGGAAGAGGGAAGTGGGAGGGCATGGCCCGAGGTTACTCTGTCTGCTCCCTTTGGAAATATTTTATTGCAATGGGTGAGAGTTAGACTTCCCCACAGGGCAATAGCTGGTTCCACTTCTGTTTTTGTAGGCAGCCTGGGTGTAGGTGTTGTGTGTGTGTGTGTGTGTGTGTGTTTTCCCTCCAATCGTGGTAGAGACTGACAGACACTTTCTTCACGACTCTGCTCGATTGTCTAACATCATAGAATCACTATGTATTACTTATATGACATTTTTCCATCCTCCCCAAAGCTCCGCAAGGTAAATCATGTGGTCCCTATTTTACAGATAAGGAAACAAGAGGTTCTAAGTTTCATTACACTTGTCACAAGCTAGTAAATGGCAAAGCGGGGATTTGACGCCTCTGCAGCATTGATGGGATGTGCCGGTCTTTGTCTCTGTCTACCCACCTATTTCTCTAAATCACCTTCTCCCAACATTCCTAGCAGTGAGCATTGTGCTTGAAACTCTTTCCATTCCAGAAAAGTCCACTGAAATGGCTACAACAGCCTCTGCCTGTGGAATCCCTAGAATGAGAGTCATCAGTGTTCTTGCCTAAGTGACAGTGGCAAGGCCCAATTTGTGTATCTCTAGACTGCAGGCTCAATCTTACCTGGCCCTTGGGTTGGCTTTTTGTTGTTGTTGCTAGGCAGAGAATAACAAGTTCTTTATAGTTCCCTGCCCCCAATGGCAGTGAAAAGGGCTGATAAAGAACTAAAGATAAAACATATCGAAGAGTTTTAAACTGCATTTAAACAGCTGCACCTAATTAGCATTCAAAGGCGAACAGTAACTTACTCTGAGGTGCAGAGTGACAGATTCATTCATTCAATCAATCCTTCAGCATCTATTGTTAGGTATTTAGGGGGGAAAGTCAGATAAGACTGTGTGTCTGCTCTCAAGGAGCTTATGGCTCAGGACAGCCCTCCACAAACAGTGGGCTGCACACTGTGTGTATCAAAATCTCCTGGTTGCTTTTTAAAACTGCAGATTCCCACCCCACCACCTCTTACCAAATCAGGACCTCAGGGAATATATGTGGTTCTAATATCATTAAAGTGTTAAGGACTCTGGTTTACAGACACAGGGAAGACTGGCTGGGTAGGGAGGTGGAGCAAAGGGGAAAGATCTGGAATAGGCCTGTGGGGGAAGAGCAGAGGAAACCTAACAGGGGCCCATGAAATGCTTGCACGGTAGTGTGGCTGGTCCAGCTGCTCACCCACAGCCCAGGTGGATGTGCAGATGAGATGGAAAGCTCGACTGATACAGCATGCTGTGTCTCCCTGGGATGAGCATCAGAAAGATCAAGGTTTAAGGGAGTTCACACATTAATGTGTGAAGTGGTAGGAAAGACGGAGGAGAACAGACCTGTGCTAAATGCTCTTTAAGCACTTATTCCTTTCAACAATTCTGTGAACTTAGGTTCTGTTATCTATCCAGAATTTACATTACCTATTATCTGAATTTTACAACTGAGGAAAGTGAGGTGCCATGGTTTAGATATGGTTTGTCTGTGTTCTCCAAACCTCCAGTTGAAATTTGATCTCCAGTGTTGGAAGTGGACTGAATGAGAGGTATTTGGGTCATGGGGGCAGATCCCTCAGGAATTGGCTTGGTGCCATTCTCACAGTAGTAAGTGAGCTATCACTCTTTTTTTTAAGACTGAGTTTCACTCTTGTTGTTGTCCAGGCTGGAGTGTAATGGCGCAATCTCGGCTCACCACAACCTCCGCCTCCTGGGTTCAAGCGATTCTCCTGCCTCAGCCTCCTGAGTAGTTGGGATTACAGGCATGCGCCACCACAGCTGGCTAATTTTGTATTTTTAGTAGAGACGGGGTTTCTTCATGTTGGTCAGGCTGGTCTCGAACTTGCGACCTCAGGTGATCCACCTGCCTTGGCCTCCCAAAGTTCTGGGATTACAGGCGTGAGCCACTGGGTCCGGTGAGTTCTCCCTCTTAGGAGCCTCGATGGGTTTTCGGGGCAATGGATTAGCTCCCATGAGAGTGCGATGTTACAAGCCAGGGTGCCCCTAGGGTTTGGTGTCTTTTTGCATATGCCCACCTCCCCTTTGGCCCTTCTCTGCCATATTTTGATGCAGCACAAAAGCCTTCACCAGAAACCAAGCAGATGCTGGCACCGTGCTTCTTGTGTAGCCTTCAGAACCATTCCCTAAATAACTTTCTTTTCTTTGTAAATTACCCAGTCCCAGATATTTCTTCACAGCAACACAAAATAGATTAAGAAATGAAGCTAGTAACTGGATTAGCTGGGATCCCAACTCAGATCTGTCTGCACCAAGGTCTGTTGGCAAGACAGGAGATTGTGGACAGAAAGTAAAATAACAAAATTTAAAATTCCGAAGGTAAAACAACTTTATGAAATGAAAAATTTTGAGGTGAGAGTGCCTTAAGCCTGGTAAAAGTAAGTATCACTGAACTTGGGAAGTTAGTGTTTAATGGATACAGACTATTAGCTGGAGAAGATAAGAAATTTCTGGAGATAGATTAGTGATGGTTGCAGAACAGTGTGAATGCGCTTCATGCCACAAAACTGTACACTTCAATGGTAAGATGGTAAATTGTGTGTTATATACATTTTACCACCATTAAAAAAAAATCACAGAATTTGCAGAGGCTAATTTTTAGATGAACTGTGCACAAAACTCCTGAAGTCATCCTGCAGGTCAGTAGTCGGGGTAGATGAGGAGGCTGTGGGTGGCCAAGGGCCAAAATCTGTATGAATGAACAAGAGTGACCAGGAGGTATTAAAGGATAGGATGGGAAGGACTAGAAAAGTGCATTTTTGTGGGAGGTTTGAGGTGTGTTGATTTCTTGGTGATGAGGAGCCCAGAGTGCTGACCCTTTTCTAGGGCTCTTCATACAGACAGGTTGGGAAAAATAGGCAGCTGCCACCAAGGGGCTAAACGAGACGGGGCTTGCCATGGTTTGAATGCTTGTCCGCTCCAAAATTCAATTTAATTTTTAAATTTGATTGGCATTGTAACAGTATTAAGATGCGGGACTTTCAGGAAGTGATTAGACCATGAGGCTAATGTGTGAACTTCCACCTCATGGGGGTGGTGATTGGTGCTGTAACAAAAGGGCAAGTTCGGTCCTCTCTTTCTCTCACCCCCTCACCTTCTATCCTGTGATTACGCAGCAAGAAGGCCCTCACCAGATGCAGGCACCTTGAAAATAGACTTCTCAGCCTCCAGAACTGTGAGCCAATAAATTTCTGTTCATTATAAATCACCCAGTCTTATGTATTCTGTTACAGCAACACAAAACGGACTAAGACAGGGCTTCTCTTGGGAGAGCAGCCAAGAAAGCAGCGTTCTGGGAGAGATTTTTTCAATACACAACAGGACAAGGATTCCAGAGGGGCTGCTGGGGCAGGAGGATTTGGGAGCATCACAGACTGGGCTTGGGGTAACAAGGTACCAGGAACGGGAGGGATGGTGAAAACATCAATCTTCAAAAAGTTTCCGAAAGAAACAGATGCAAAACCTTGTTCTAACAGTAGACTGCAACTCTCACAGATAACGTGTGAGTGTTTGTAAAGCTGCCTCCAAAGAAACACTATTGCAAGCATCTCAGGGGCCAGGATCAGCCAAGTCCATGGCCTCTTGCTTTTGAGGAAACAATGGCAGCTCTCAGTGGGCCATAGCTGGTGCCATTTGAGCCACAGAATTCCCTTTCCCTACACTCTCTTTTTTCATTTGTTTCTTTGTTCATCCATTCACTTAATAATCCTTGCTGTGTTTACTGTGTCTCTGTTAGGCACTGGGAAAACAATAGTAAGCAAAATCCAGCACAATTCTCATGTTTATGGAACGTGTAGTTCATAGGTGGAGAGTAAGACTTCAAACAAAGGATGATAAAAGTAATGAGAAGCTGTGCTTAAGTGCAAAAGCTACACAGTCCTGTCATCCTTTCTCTTCATTCCTAAATATTATCCTGTCTTCCAACCCTCTTCTGGTTTTTCTAATCTTTCTTTCACTCCTTGTATCGTCTGTGTTTTGGTTTGTTTGTTTCTCAGCCTTTTCTCTCCTACCTTTCTGCTTCTTGCTTCACTCCTCCCTTCCCTTGTATATCTGCTGATTTTAATCTGAGACAAATATATAATGTACAACTAAAAATTGTTTTAATATTGAACATTTTATGGTTCCTTTTTTTAATTTTTAAAGACCTGAGTTGAATGCTTTACATTTCTCACTACAATGGGGGGGAAAAAAACCCAGCTTAAATTGATTGCTTTCTGTTCTCTTTTTTAAAGAAAGCAGTCTTTTAAAAATCAGTTCCACAACTGATTTTTCTTCAAAATTACTGCAGAAAGTACAGTATTCCCCGTTATTAGAAGTGGATACATTTCAAAACCCCTAGTGGATATCTGAAACTGTGGAGAGTACTGAACCCTAGATATACTATTATTTTTCATATATATACATATCTATGATAAAGGATAATTTATAAATTAGGCACAGTAAGAGATTAACAATAACTAATAATAAAATAGTACAATTAAAACAATATACTGTAATAAAAGTGGTCTCTTTCTCTCTCTCAAAATATCTTACCATTTTCAGACTATAGTTGACTGTGAGTAACTGAAAGCACAGAAAACAAAGCCATGGAGAAGGGGGATTACTGTATATTCTTTTCACGAAAATTAACTCCAATACAGCAGCATTCTTAAATGGTGAATATGCTTTTCCATTGAAAGTAGCTGCCAATTAAACACTCAGAAGTTTCTCTCTCTGCTCTTATGGCTTCCACAGAAGGCTCAATCTGAGCAGGGGAAGAGGAAGGTAAACCCGACTTTAACCTAAGCCAGAACCATAGGACAGACACACAGAGAAGATACTAGTTAACAGGACACCACTTCCTCTCTCTGTCAACTTGTAATATGTATGCCATCTAACAAAGCAGTTTGATTTGGTTTGTTATTTCTTGATTTACTCATGCATGCTATGTACATCTTGTGATCATGCATATGATTATTAGATTCCCATGATGACTTGTGTCAAAATGAAATAATCTCCTTACTTCACCAGGAATAAACATATTTGACCACAGGGTACTATAAAGTCAGGGAAGATATGGATTAACTGTCAGATTCTGAGGCTATAATGTATGGTCCTAGCAAGTGGGTGAGTGGAAATCCAGAGCTTCTCAAAGATTCTAAAATGCAAAACTCAAAGATGAACCGTCATTTCCCTGAGAAGTTCCTTTAGGGCTCACACACTATGTCAACCATACCCTTTTATCCCCAAATTCTAATAGTTATCTATTTCTCTGGGTGATTAAAAGACCATTAGACAGAAGTGTAGAAACCTTGTAGTCATTCAATAAAATGATTAGGTTGCAAGTGTCAAAGGTCAGCTGTGCTGGGCCTGCCACGGTGGCTCATGCTATAATTCCAGCACTTTGGGAGACCGAGGTGGGCACATAACCTGAGCTCAGGAGTTCGAGACCAGCCTGGCCATCATGGTGAAACCTTGTCTCTGCTAAAATAACAAAAATTAGCCAGGTGTGGTGGCAGGTGCCTGTAATCCCAGCTACTCGAGAGGCTGAGGCAGGAGAATCACTTTAACCCAGGAGGTGGAGGTTGCAGTGAGCTGAGATCATGCCACAGCACTCCAGCCTTGGCTACACGAGTAAAGGCTCTGTTCAAAAAAAAAGAAAAAAAAAATCAGTTGTGTTATGTTTTCATATTTGGTTCTTAAATGTGATACCTGATCTGTGGGAAAGGACAATGGGGGTATAATGGAAAGAGCACCAATCTATGAGTCAGGACACCCCGGTTCTGGTTTTACCTTAGCAAAATCTAGCAATAAGATATAAGGAGGAAGAAAGCCTTATTCTCTGAGTCCCAGTTTCTTTATCTGTAAAATCAGACTGTCACCCTAGGTGGTGTCTGTGTCTCTTCCAGTTCATCATTCTGTGAACAATGATGTAAAGACAGCTTTAAAAACCAAATTGCTGAGAGAAGATTGAGCTCGCCAAGTGAGCAAACAGAAACATGGCATTTTGGCTAGAAGCAGCCTCAAAACCACACAGCCCACCCAGTATACTGCAAATGCCCAGCCTGAAACCTAGAAAGTTTAGGTTTCCTTGAGGTCTCAAGGCACAATAGCAGTAAATATCCCTGCACTTGACTCCCACTTCTGGGCAAGTTCTTCCATATTACATAGTGGACTAACTCTTATATAGCCTATCCCTATTCTTACCTAATTGTCCACTGGCTCAAGAAAATATAAAGAATGTAATAATTTTTCTCCATATCAGAATGAGATTAACAAATAATGCGAATGACTTATGTTAGCCGAACATTGGAGAAATTGTCTTGGTCTTTTTAGCTCTATTAGGTACATATTAAAAGCTGACTGTGGGTAAGCTACAGAAAGCAAGAATTGTGGTTCTATATCATAGTAACATATTGTGGGCTGCCTACCAAATGTCAGGCACATTTTAATCATGCTATGACCAATACCCACAATTCCATAATGTAGGGACTATTTCCATCCCATTTTGCAGATGACAATACTGAGGCAAGAGGATTAGTTACTTGCCCAAGGTCATATAGGTGGTGTTAGTGGCTAAACCAGGCTTTGGCCTCCACCCTATTTGATTGAAAAGCACGTATCCTGTCACTGCACCAGACTACTCTGCATGTTGGATGGAGATATCTATGCTTAGCTTCTGAACTTGCTAAGGAAAACAAAGGAAAGTAAATCTCCAAACAGAAGCTACTATACCTTGGGCCCCCTTTGATTTCTTCTTCTGGGGTATGCTAAAGATTGATTTATTAAAAATCGGAAACAAATCCTCTAGGCATGGTATCATGGATGCATGTGCAGGTACTGATAGAAATGCAGCAACAGTTGACATTCACTGTGATTTTGTAGAATGCTCTGAAATACTGCTAATAAAGAACAACCCACAAAATGTACTATGTATTGTAATGGAGTATCAGTAAACCATTTAATATGTACCTTCACCTCTGTACACAGACTTGATGGCTATGCTTAGAATGTGCTGTCACAAGACCATTTCCTAAGGTTTTTCTTGGTTACCATCCTTTCCTGAGCTTTATGTTTATACTGCATTTTCCATTCTAAAATTCATTCACGGAGCCTTCTAGGCTGAGGAGCATAAGCATTTCCCCAAAGCCTCAGCATGACCTATTGCATTCCTCTCTTTGCACTTTTGGTCTGAAGACATCAGCAGAAATGGCTCTCAAAAGCCACACAAGTCATGCTGCTATTGCCTACTTACTGGAAGATCCCTCAGGGAAAGACAGCATTTCTTCTTTCCTAGAACTTTAGACCTAGAAAATAATCTGGAACAAGAATTCTTTCTGAAGTTGAAGTAATCATTTGGTTACGGGGTGTGGTTATGGGGGCGTGTCTCATGGACCCCAGCACCTCTGCTCAATTTCAGTAAGGGCATGATGAGCTTCTCACCTTTGCACCAATATGGTGGCCTTGAGGGCAGATTAGGCATTATCTAAAAAAATTAGGAGATACCCATGACATTGGCATTGGGATTCCTCATCCAGTTTCTAGTGAACACCCACCTGTATACAACAAGGACTGTGAGCAACCTCTCTGGTTCTCACAGAGGCTCAGATGCGGGCCTTGTATTCATGAGGGGGAGGAATGGGCTAGAAAACATAGTCTTGTTTAACAAGTATCAGGGACTGCAGGTGACAGAGAAAGGATACAGCTGTGTTCTTTGAAATTAAAACACTAAGGCTAGGTGTGATGGCGCATGCCTGTAATCCCAGAATTTTGGGAGCCAAGGTGGGAGGATTGCTTGAGCCCGGGAGTTTGAGACCATCTTGGTCAACATAGCAAGACCTCATCTCTACTAAAAATTAAAAAATTAACTGGGTGTGGTGGTACACACCTATAGTCCATCTTGGTCAACATAGCAAGACCTCATCTCTACTAAAAATTAAAAAGTTAACTGTGTGTGGTGGTGCACACCTATAGTCCAAGCTACTTGGGAGGCTGAGGTGGGAGGATCGTTCGAGCCTAGGAGGTAGAGACTGTAGTGAGCTATGATCATGCCACTGCACTGTAGTCTGGGCAACACACAGAGACACTGCCTCTAAAACAACAACAAAAACAAAATCTATTCTTCGACTGACAAATAAATGAAAACCTTCACAACTCATTCTAAAAAGAGGGTTAGGGTTAGGGAAGAAGAGTAAGAGTGAATTTGCTCCATTAGAAAAATATACGACAGGAGTTGAAGATTCATTTTCAAGCTCTTATTAACCAGAATTGTCTTTCTGTGTCTCCCTGTGTGTTCTGTCTGGATCTCCCCAGATCTTCCTTGTGAACTGTTAGGTTCCTGTAAATGTGGTGAATACCAAATTTGTGTGGATTGAGAAATCTGGAATGTGTTAGTTGTACAAAGCAAAACAGGATTGAAAGATTTTGTAAAGCTACAAATCCCTTCAGAGTGTTATCACCATACCTTGAAATATTGCTCAAATCTAAATGCTCAAATATCAGGTTTATATTATATATCCACATATTATAAATTTGTGAATTTTTACAAAATTATAAAGCAATATTACAAACAGAAAGCATCCTTGGTTAGCTGAGGCCATATGCAGAGTGGCTGAAGGCCACGCCTTAGAGCTGTGCATAGCACCCAACAAAGGTTGGTGTCACTGCCGTGTTCCTGCCTGGCCCCTTTTTCATGGCACAATTTTCACTGTGCTGGTGGGAAGGGGCTCCTGGCCTAGGAGCCTTGTTTAATCTAGTCATTGCTCCCAAAGGCAGAGGGAAAAAGAGGCTCCATGAAAGTGCCCATGAAGGAGGAGAGTTCTGGGATGAAAATGACTTCACGGGACTCCTAATCTCAGCAGGGCCCAGGTATACAATAAAAAAAACTACAGCTGGAAGGTACTGAGAGATGGGCTGATTCTATAACCCCTGACTTTATAGGCAGCACAGCCATGGTGGGAGGGGGCATGACCCTTGCCCAGCACAGGGCTTGCAAGAGGACAGGACTGCCCACTACCATGTTATGGATGGTCCTGCGGGCTCTAAGCTTCTGTAGGTGTGAGTCTGAAGGCCCCTATCCCTACTGGCTTCCTGACTTTAGGGAGGCAGAGGGAAGCAGGTAAGTGAGGACCCCCTCAGCCAAAAAGAGGATCCAAATAGTCCAACATTTCCAAACATGCTGTGAGGTGTCAGGAAGAGCACTGGGCTCTGGAGTTTCAAAGACTCATGGGTCAGAATTCCCATCCTTAGACTGTTTCCAGACCAGTGGCGGAACTGGTATGGGGAAAGACAGATGGCAGTAAAGACTTCTGCAGTGGGCATCCTGGGGGCGAGAGGCACTGTATGTACTAGCCCTCATCTGCAAATCATCCTCTGGGGTGGGCTGCATGTCAGATGGTGGCTCTTAATTGTTTGGGGGCATTGAGAGAACTGTGATATTCAAGACCTACTTCTCCCAGGTGGCCTGAAATAGCACCAAGTTTGAAAGCAGGGCTCTGGGCAATGACTTGGGAAAACAGGTGTGGATACCAAGTGTGATGAGGACCCTCGAGCTTAGCTTTTTTCCTGTGGTGGCAAGTGGTGGGTCTCACCCCCCCCCCCCCCCAGAAAACAGCCTGGACTATGATTAGAGACCACAGCCCCCCGAGAACCCACCTTACTTCTCTGGCCCATTCCCCCTCCTTCCTCCTTCCCAACTCTCCCTCTTAGAAACTTTCTGACCCCCATGAGCAGGAGTGCAGAGGCTACACAAAGAAGTGAAATTACTTGTGTATTCTTTTGGTCCCAGACTTCTCATCCCCGATCCAGCCAACCATAAGCCTTAGCTGTCTACAGAATGCATCAGCTACATCTTCTCATGGTGGGGTCCTGCCCATTCCCAGCCAACAGGGCACCAAGGGATACAGCCACAGAGAGAAGAGGGAGTGGCCCAGGACTGGGGAGGTCTAAGAAGGCTCAGATCCAATGGCAGCCTAGACAATTGGCAAGCTACAGGCCTCTTATCAATCAGTTTAGCAGCACTGCTAGCACAGTAACCGGGAACACGAAGAAGCAGGACTCTAGGATGAGTGACCACCTCTGATGAGTGACTTGCTGGGAAGCTCTGGGGATGGGCACTGGTCCCAGTGTTGAGCCAACATGATGGTGAGGAACACTCAGAGAGGGGAGGTGGAGTCCAGCTCCCAGAATTGCTTTGAGCCATCGGCCAGCTGATTCCCAGATGCTGTAGTGGCATCAGATTCAGGGACTGGGGCCCAGTCTGTTAAAGGTCTCTGGGAATCTGGAGATGCATTTGATGATGCAATGATGGAAAAGCCGGTCTGAGCAAGGGGCCTGCCCAGCATTCTCCAGGATCCCTACTGCTGTTTTTTCCCACAGAAGTGTCAAGTGGGAAACATTCTGCCCATAAAGGAAAAATAATTAGGTAAAGCTTTGGCATCAGAAGAGGCAAATTAGCCGGGAGTGGCGGCACACACACGTAGTCCCAGCTACTCAGGAGATTGAGGTAGGAGGATTGCTTGAGCTCTGGGAGGTCAATGCTGCAGCGAGCTGTGATTGTGCCACTACACTCCAGCCTAGGTGACAGGGTGAGACCCTGTCTCAAAAAAGGAAGAGACTGTTGGGGACAGCAGCAACCCAGGGTCCTACCAATGGACTTCCTCAGGGCCAGTCATGTCCCCTTCCTGCTTGTATTTTTCTTTCCCTGTCAATTCTGAATTCCACTGAATCTCTACATATTGTCTCCTTGGGACCTTAAAAGCCTTTCTTAATCTTACTATTTATTAATTTCCATATTTTAATCTAAGTTATCACCTCCTGTCCTCCTTTGAAAAGAACATAAATGTTTATTTTCTTCTGCAAATAATATGAAGTAGAAACATTTGCAAATCTCACTGAGACAGAAAAAAGCTAGAGATTACTTCATGGTGAGATTAGGGGAAAACATTTGGAATAGGGCATTGAATACTCAAGGGGGCATTCGTTCAATGTGTGGCTGCCCAGAATCTGAAGCTCCTTCCTGTATCTGTGGAAATCATTACTGTGGGGTCCTGATGGAAGTCTGGGTCCCGTCTTCTGTGACAGAAGCTGAAAAGGCTGATACTCTGTCTGCCCTCCCTGTGGCGACTAGAGCTCAGTCATGTGACCAAAGGGTGGCCCATCAGATGCTCTTGCGTGAGATTTTCATATGGAACAAGGGATGCCAAGAAGCAAAATAGTACAGAATTCTTTCCATTCACGGTGGTTGGAGAGGTGGCTTCTGGCCATGGTGATGCCCTCTGTGCTGGAGCCAGCTTCCAACACTCAGCAATGGCGCTCTTTTAATACATGATGAAGCCAGTCTGATGAAATAACATAATGTTTTACGATCGGCCAATCATATCACTTATTATTTCCCGAGTGACAGAATGTCTTTGTTATTGATGAGCTGCCAGAGCACACCAGGGTTTATGCTAATGAGGTGGCTCTTGGTGGGCCTCTACATAGTGCTGGGAGGTTATGGAGTAGGAGGAAGGGGGCTGGTTACCAGAGAGACCAAGCACACATTATTGCAGGGTTGGGATTTCAAGTCAGCCCACCCTCTGGACAGGGAAGGAGGGATGCTGGAGATTGAGTTCATTCACATGGCCAATGATTCAGAGTTCATTCACATGGCCAATGATTCAATCAATCAGGCCTATGTAATGAAGCCCTAAAAAAACCTCTGGTCACTAGGGCTTGGTTGAATTTCGTTGGTGGACACACTAATGTGTAGGGAGGGTGATCTGCCCTGGTTCCACGAGGAGAGGCCACAGAAACTCCATGTTCCCTCTCAGACCTCACCCCATGTGTCACTTCATTTGGCAGATTCTCTTGATTTGTATGCTTTAATATAATAATAAAACTGTCTTCATTAGTGTTTTTCTGACTTCTGTGTGCTGTTATAGCAAATTATTGACCAGAAAGGGTTGTGGGAACCCCCAAATTTATATCCAGCCAGTCATACATGCTGTAGCCTGGGGACTCCCAAAGTGTGGCTGGCATCTAACATAGGGCAGTGTTGTTGGAGATCATGCTTTCTAACTTGTGGGGTCTGCACTAACTCTGAGTGGGCAGTGCCAAAATTGAGTTGCAGTGCACCCAGTTGCAATTAAAACTGAATAGCTGGTGTCAGACAAGGCACCCACCCTAAACACCTCTGGTTGTGGCCCATGTGGCCATCGGTTGCTGCCCATGGCCAGAGCGGAAGGGTGACCTTGGTGGCAAAGGTAAGGAAGCTGCAGGGCGGCTAGCTCAGGTTGCTGGGTTTACTTTTGCTAACTGTTGCTGCTTGGAGACCTATAAATAGTAGACATTCGGTTGAACTATTACAAAGAGAGCTACAGAAGCTAGAATATACCCAGAAACCTGCAGCTATATACATATTTAGGATATGATCATGCAAGGGAGAAAAGATTTATCCAGGGTCTATGGATAAAGAATAAAGTCGTTTTCCTTGTTTTCCCTTGAGTCTTGAGCATGACTGTGATCTTACATACATTCTCTCTTTATTTCTTACCCATTCTGCCTGAAGAGTTGGCAACAATTTGAAATCCATCATCCTGGGTGTGTTTTGTGGATTAAACTATTTATTCTTGTATGTTCTACCCATTTCCTTGTCAGGAATGAATTCTGTGTATTACAAATAATTGATGACATCAGGCACATCTCAGAATCAAAAAAAAAAAAAAAAGGCACTGATATGTTTTTAGTATTTTCCTGGCATAAATTCTTAACTCCTTTCCTAGCCCAGGGGGCCTTACGTGATCCAGTCTCTGTCTCCCTCCCCTCCCCCATCTGTGGCCGCCACCTGCCACCCTCACTAACTCCGGCCATGTGAGCTGTCCTGCTGGTTTTCTGCCATGTCCAATCTGTTCCCACCAGGGGTTGGCTCCTGCTGATTCCTAGACCTCTCCATGGTTTGCTCACTTATTCCATAGAGGGCTCTGCTCCAATGTTCCTCCTCAGAGAGGCTGCCACTGACAACCCTACCCAGCACACCTTCATTCCTCTCTGCTCCTTCAACTTGCTTTGCTTTCCATCATTAGCTGACATTGCCTACATCATATAGTTGTTTGTCTCCAATAATAGAATGCAAGTTCTAGGAGGGCAGGGCTTCACTTCACTTGTTTCTAGAGCCTAGAACAGTGTCAGGTACATAGCAGGTTTTCATTAAATGCTAGCTGAATAAGTGAAGAAATATAGAGATCAAAATGGAAGAAAGTGCCCCCCACCACTACTTCATTTTTTCCAAGGTCTGGAGGTGAGAAATATTCAGGTACAAGGTAAAGTGACCTGTCCTGTGCTGGAAAGGTCTGTGCACCATATTAATGCTAGCGAGGATGAAACCAGTCTTGGCATCATCCAAATGAGAGGATGCTCAGATATACAGGGAACCAAGAAAGCAGGCTATGATTTAAAAGTCAGGGGTTTTGGAGGCAGGGCAATCTCAGTCTGAATCCCAGCCTCACCTCTCATTATGCACGTGATCAGATTAGTATTAAAGTTTCTTCTTCTGAAAATAGGGATAAGAATGTCTATCCTTTAGGATTTCTGTAAGGATTTCATAAAATGATGTAGAGAAACTAGTGCAAAGCTTTTCTCTTGTGGGGAAAAAAAAAGCTAATATTTAGAACATGCTTTCAGTGGGAGGCGATGGCAGGGGGTCAGGGTGGGGAAGTGTAGGTGTGTCATAAGGGAACATATGGTTTGGGGCAAAGCACAAGGAGAGTGGGAGGAATTATCTGTGATTGGCCTCATGGGATGATGACATCCCCGGAGTTAACACATTTTCAGGGACAAGCACATGGCGTCACCCGGATGTGAGTTTTCAAACCTTCCCATGTCAATTGCAATTTGGGGGTTTCCATCCAGTCTGCCCCACCCTACTGCTTGGTAACCTTGTGGGAACGAGGAACCCATTCATCTGTTCCATATCCCCAAATACCACTTTCGCCTCTACGTGCCCACTTTTTAAAATGTAAATTCCTCAAGTTGCCATGGCTTTTGCAATCTACTGATTGAAAATCACTGACACATAAAGAGAAGAAGGAGGCCACTGCAGGATGGAAGGACTCTATTTTTGTCTCCGTTTCTTTGCAAGGGCAGTCTGTGGTCAGGCTTCCTAAGGGGTGGTGCCCACATAGTCAGCGCTGACCCATTTGTGTATCTGGACTGCGACTTGGAAAGAAAGCTCTGAGGCTTTGTTCCAGCGTATCTGTAGCCCTTCCATGTTTTTCTAAACACACCACGAATCCTCTCTTGCTTCCTCCTTCATTATTTCTCTTACTGGGGGAGCTCAGAGAACCACTTTGAGAGGGAAGTTCATCTCTTCTCGCTTCCACTCTGGCCTTGTTGTTCCCCGTCTTCGAGGTCTGCTATTTTGCAGAAGTGATGATGATCTTTAGCTTTCCCTGGTCCCAAAGCCCATGGTCATGAATTGAGCCCAGGAACCCTCGCCCTGAGAGCTGCTCTTGGCTTTGCCATACTTTGTGCTTGAAAATTAGATTATAGGCGATGTCTACAGCTTGGCCCAGTTTGTGGCTTCCACATGCTGCCAGTGAATACATGCCTACTTAACTTCAGAGCTGACAAGGCTTTTTAGTGGCCTCACAAACAGAATTTATTTGGATTTAAAATTTATCACCAGAAATGGAAAATGGATGGTCTTGCCAATGTTAGTAGCCAAGATTTCCAAGGTCTTGTTGAACTCAAATTTATCCCTAGCTCTTCAACAGATGTTCTGTTACTTCCTGTAAATTTCACCAAAAAATTTCTTTTTTCCTTTCTACTACTAAGATGTTAATGTAGCTTGATGACATCTTTGCGAGATCACTGTATTTTAAAAATACATTGTAATCATCACCTCTAAGTTTACTAATTTTTTTTTTTTTTGCAATTGGGGTACTTATTGAGAACTTAAAACAATGTTAGCAGCTGGGTGCGTGGTTCACACCTGTAATCCCAGAACTTTGGGACGCCGAGGGCGATAGATCACCTGAGGTCAGGAGTTTGAGACCAGCCTGGTCAACATAGTGAAACCCCATCTCTACTAAAAATAGAAAAAAATTAGCTGGGCATGGTAGCGGGAGCCTGTAATCCCAGCTACCCAGGAGGCTGAGGCAGGAGAATCACTTGAACCCAGGAAGTGGAGGTTGCAGTGAGCCGAGATGGCACCATTGCACTCCAGCCTGGGCAACCAGAGCAAAACTCTGTCTAAAAAAAAAAAAAAAAAAAAAGTTACCAATAGCTTCATACTTAATTGTGCTGGAAATTGGGTTTTGAATTATGTTATCTATTGAAATCATAGCAAGATCTACATAGCATTATTTAAGTGGTCTAGTTATGATTTAATCCCTGGTCATGGTTTATATATCATATAAGATGTATCACAACATCCTCTCATTCCTGTTGCTCAGAGTAATCTTTGTTCACCCCCCACCCCACCACATTGCATCATAATTCTTTTTTAATTTGTTTAAAAACATGGGGGAAGATTTGGCAAAACAATTATACAATCCAGCTTGAATTGGTTTAGACCGTGCACAATTACCAACTACTTCAAGAATAAAGGTAACTGAATTATTTTAACCTAAGATACAGGTGGTTTTGGGGTAATGTGATATATAAAAATGAAGTTTACAAAATCCATCAAAAACAGATTATCTACTATTAATTTCCAAAGGATTCTTTCCTAAAGGAATGATCACCAGATTTCTTTAACTAACAATTTTCCCAGGTACATTGAAAACATGATTTACCTTTCAACACAAAATACATTTATAAGCAACATTTCAATAACATGCCTAATGTATAACATGAGGTTGAAATTATTTCCATGTGCACTATCAGTTTAGGCAGCAATTTAGAAAAATCCTATTTATACTGACTATCATTTTATTGCACAGTCGAATTTTATAGAATGATAGTAGCTGATGCAATGTATGGTGTAAATTTTCTACCCACCAAATCCCACTTTGAATACATAAGTCTTCTGCTGTTCTCTAATTCACAATAACATCACCTTATTGTGTAGAATCCCATTGCAATAAATACACTTATGATGACTGGATCAAAGCAAGGTATTTCTGATATGCCCAACTTGCAAGTGGCTTGTGTTTCAGGGGTTAGAGGGTGCTGTATTCCCAGGCTTCAAGCTGGGGTCAAAGTGCTAAAGCTCCATTAAGCAGGATGGAATCACTTGCAGATTGACATTCCACAAGGCAGTGTGTCACCTGCCCTAGTTCAACCTGCACTTCCTCAGAGCTGGGCACTAGCAAGTTATTTCCAGCCTGAGCTTAAGGTCAAACCTAGAACTCGCAAGAACGTTTCATACCAAAATCAAAACTTCCATAGGCCTTCTGAGACCTAAGCACCAACAGAACATTTTAGAAAACATCTTTCCACCATTCCCTGGGTTACATGCATCTAAGGGCCACTCAGATTTTTCTCTTAGTGCCTAGCCCACAAGCCCAGCAAGTACTCGAATATTTGGAGGTAGATGCATACATGCAAGAATATGGATAGACTTTTTACTGTCTATCTCTTCCTCACAGCTACTTTCAGTTAGTCACTCATTACTTACAATCATATTTTTCTTATGACTCTCAAATCAGATCCCTTTTCTCTAATACAGTGCTGCCAGGACTCCTTTAACATCATCCTCATAAACTGCTCTTCTGCTCAAACACCATCATTTTCTAACCTATCAAATCTAAAGTTCTTGGTCTCTTGTGATAATAACATTAGAGCCCAACCATTATCAAGTTACCTAAACTATTCACAGGTATTTTCTCTTCTATCCCAGCATCTTCACACTCCCTCATTGCCTCTTCCTAGTGTAGCTGAAAGAATGCATAACTGGGGGATAAATGATGGGGAACCTACTGATGGGTGATCTTGGGCAAGTCTTATTTTATTCTTTCATGAGCCCTATGAAAGGTAGCCCCAACACTCCCCAAGACACTGGAAGGAAAACTAAGCTACATAGTTATGGCGGCATCACGAGTCACGTAGATCAGGATCCCCAAACCCTGGGCCATGGACCAGTACCAGTCCATGGCCTGTTAGGAACTGGGCTGCATAGCAGCAAATGAGTGGCGGGTGAGTGAGTGAAGCTTCATCTGTATTTATAGCTGCTCCCCATCGCTTGCATTACCACCTGAGCTCCACCTCCTGTCACACACTCATAGAACTGTGAACCTCCTATTATGAACTGTGCATTTGAGGGATCTAGGTTATATGCTCCTTTTAAGAATCTTAATGACTGCTGATCTGTCACTGTCTCCCATCACCCCCAGATGGGACTGTCTACTTGCAGGCAAATAGGCTCAGGGTTCCCAATGATTGTACATTATAGTGAGTTGTATACTTATTTCATTATATGCTACAATGTAATAATAACAAATAAAGTGTTCACAATAAATGTAATGCACTTGAATCATCCCCAAACCATTCCCACCTCCACCCCTTCACCCCCGACTCCAGTGCCTGGAAAAATTGTCTTCCATGAAACTGGTCACTGGTGCCAAAAAGATTGGGGACTGCTGACCTAGTTAATAAGAAAGCAAAACTAGAATACAGATTTTTGATTTCCAGGCTCTAAGACTTTCTCTCGAGATCACGATGCACTGATACCATTTTTGTGAACCGATCTCAGAAAAGGTGGGGCTTAAAACCTAGATGACGGATTGATAGGTGCGGCAAACCACCGTGGCACATGTATACCTATGTAACAAACCTGCACATTCAGCACATGGATCCCAGAACTTAAAAAAAAAAAAAAAAAAAAAGTCCTACAAATTGCACTAAGTATGGAGATACCTCTAAAATGCTTGAAGTTAGACCTAAAATCTCGACTCATGATAAAGGAAATGAAATGTGTATAATGACACCTTTATGGAAAAAATATCTTCCAAAACAAAGAAAGACCCAACTGTTAATCAACAGAATTTACAAATCTAAAGGCAACACTGGCAATTAGGGAGACTGCACTGAGCTTGGAACAAATGGGTTGGGATGAGACCAAACTAGCTTATGTGTCTGGCACTCTCCTGTGAATATTTGGCTAGGCCCTGCCTGTTCCTCACAGAAGATAAAATGAAAGTCATAATAATAACAATACATCAGAATAAAAAAAATGGTGAGTCAGATACCGCCATCTTTACATTTAAGATTTTACTTTATTTAACAGTGAATCCACCTGTCCTGGGGATTTTCCCTCCTCTGCTTTATTTTTCTCTGTAGCACCCATCACCATCAGGCAGACTATATTATTTATTAATTGTATTGACGGCTTGTGTGTTAGAATGTAAACATCATGAAGGTAGGGATTTTTATCTGTTTTGTTCACTGCTACTCTGGCATATGGGCCTAAAAGAATTTCTGGCACACAATAAGTGCTTTATACATAGTATAAATGAAAAAATGAATGAACATTCACAATAACCCTAAGGTAGATAGTAATCAGTGTTTCCCAAGGTCACAGAGCTGGGAAGTGGGATAGCCAGACTCACACAGAGGATTCAAGCGCGAGCCCTTGTCTAAACTCTAGTCTTCAGCTGGATGCAGCAAGGAAGTTACATCTGTTTATCTCAGTCCGGTCAACTAAACATTCAAATCATGCAACCAACTAACTCCCTTTGCTCCCAACCTCTGCTCATTCAGCAACGAACCTGCTCATTATAGTCTGGCTTCTCAGGGAAAAATACACTGACCGGCCATCATGTTTGTCTGTCCCGCTTGGAAATCAATTTATCTTGTTAAATCAATGCATAGGTATTCTGATTTACTCACATTTCTGTCTTTTGACCCTGGTTAGTGTGTTCCTACCCCCAATTTGTTCTGTGTACCCTGACAACATCTAGAATTAGTCTGTCAAGTTTAGCGCTGGGCCTGGACCTTTGTCCCCTAAGAGAGAGACTGTCTGGAGCACTGTCCTGAGAGACCATCTGGTGATCTTCAGGTCGGCCTCCCCATGTGGTAACCCAATATTGCTGTATTCTATTTCAAACAAAGCAGTATTCTGACTATAGTTATCTGGTATAATTGGGGAATGATGGTAATAAACATGAATTGTGAGGTGAGACTCATTGGTATCACACTGGCCCAGGTAGAACACAGAAGGGAGTCAGTTTTATTTTAGGGTCTACTAGCAAGGTTAAACTGGAAACTCCAGGCAAGTCAGACAGTTTTCATGCCTGAACACAGAGGACTTGAGGAAAGGAAAATGAACAGTGTTACTACAAAGAATGGAAATGTAATTTGAAGCTTAGTGATTCCTGAAACCTGGGTACCTAACAATATTTTTAATGTAAGAGTAGGGCATTGTATATTTCCCATTCTAGGATTCAAGAAACGGCTCCTGCAACTTGAATTACATGAATCATTTTCTTTCCCCTGAAACTGTATTTTTTTCTCCTTGGCGTACTGTATCCCCAGACTCACGACATAGGAGTTCAGAAGTAATAGATCAGAATTTTCATTAAGTACACATGACACCCTAGAAATGTTAAATTGTTCGTGCTTGTTTACCATTATATATGTAAGTTTACCATTTTAAATTCTGAAATAAATTTGCTCATCTGTGCATTTATTCTAGAAGTTAGGAAGTAGGAAAGAGAATGTGTTTTCTTTGGAAAATAAACTGTGGATAATACTTGCATACTAGCTAAAGGAATAATGTTTTAATTAAAAGGCAAATCTATCACTTAAGGAGTTTAAATAGAATGCTTGTTTAAAACAATTCTATCTGACTAAGACAATGTCAATGAAGAGGGCAGCCAAAGTGTTCAAACACAAAAGCCAATGAGCGTGCAAAGGAAAAGTCTTACACAAACACTGATCCCACAGCTGGTGCCTGCTTAGAAACCATTTCTTTTTGAATATTATTTATTTAAGTATTACAGTATTATTCTTGCACATTGTCAAATTTACCATGAAAACTATAAATTATTTTAAACTAGAAAATAAAAATAACATGTAGAATATCTTTAAAAAGGCACCAGAAGAGCAATCTATTTTAAAGTAATTACCAGTTAAACATCTTCTGCTTGCTGACAGATTTTCAGTGATTATACAACAAATATTCTTATTTTCCTACATCAGTTGGTCTTTTCATGAAACAGTGTAGCCTGCTTTCCTTGTTCTCTTTGCACACTTTAAAGACATTGCCCATGTGATGTGGAAAATGTTGTTTCTGCTAGCTTAATGGCTAATTATAGCAACAGGAGGGACAAATAAGAAAATCCAACTAAATGACAAATAAGTAATGAAAGGCTATGTGGACTTTCACTACAATTTCGTGCCCTGTGCAACTGTTCTTTAACAAAACCTTTGTCAACAATTCTTTCTGCTAATTTTAGTTTGGTATTTTGATGTGTATAGTTATCTGTTTTCCAGAAAGTAGTTTCAGATTGTGTTTATATTTTTCAGGGATGTCTTTACCAAGAATCACCCAAATGTGGTCCTATTTCTCCTCTACCTTCAAAATAAAATACATTTTCTTTTTGTTGAAATAACTCAAATACCATCTACCAAGTTCTTCGGCACTGTTGTTTTATGATTTCTTTCAGGATGGGAAGACTAAAGGGAATGCAACTTTTAAAGAGAATACTCCTCATCTTGTTGTAAACCCCTATTTACCTCTGCCACAGGAGGGAAGGATCCCCTTGATCGGGGAGGGTGTACTTTAAGCAAATGTTCCCTTTTGAGAAATAGCAATAAAAGCAACCTGTAGAGCAGTCACTTCTACAAAGGATGCCTATTTGGTAGTTCCCAAACCATAAGAAAAGGAAAGTCATTTTTCCCTTTCTGCTAATTTTGGAAGAATACATTCTTCTGGTTCTCTAAAAACAACGTTAAGACTTCCTTTCCACAGTGAAGAGAACAGAGCATGAGTTGATTACTTGGTCCTACAAAAAATCATCCAGGTGCCATTAGAACTGGGATCGATTAAAAACAATGACAGTTAACTGAGGGCTTTGAGGATTATTCAAAACCTCAACTTCTCCCAAATTTTCAAGAACAATACTTGATCTGTATAATCCCTGAATATAATTCTTGATCTATTGAATTCTACAGAGTGACTGTAGTGGCTTCTATTATATATAGATTGGATATACCAAATTTATAACCTTAGATATGTACTTTTATCTCTGAAGGGCCTCTGAGAAAATTGTACTGTGCCAAAGATTGTTGTTCGAAATACTGAAAGACTTTATGATGTAAAAAAATACATCAATGTCCTTTAAATTGAACAAAATGGTTCCTTACTTTTCCATATACATTTTAACTATATTTCAACAAACTTGTTCAATAAATACTGCATGAAACAAGCATTTTGCACCTTGTCCCACTGATACAATTTGCCAACCTGAATGCTTTCTTTCTCCATGGCTCACCTGCATTCTACATACTCTATATTTTTTTCTTTATTAAAGATGATATAATCTTAGCTTCTATCATTTTCACATCCACCAAACTACTGAGGAAAAAAAGCCAGAGATGCAAAGATGAAGATAGTAAATGTTAAGATTTCACAAAGAAGGTTTGCAACCAAATACAAAAATCTGACAAAAACCTTTAATGCAGATAGAGAAAGTAAATGAACAATGAAGTGACATGAAGAGAAGTAATCTGGCAATAGAGTCAAACTAATACACAAACTTGGAACAAATAAGAATGAGCAGTAGGAACAAATTATTTCTTCTGGGAAGACTTTCTGTGTTATTATGATTTGAAAAGATCAAATAATTTGCATGGGTTGCCAGATAGAGAAATTGTATTCATGTGTGTTAGCCCGTGTTTCTACCACTGTTTGTTTCTAGTTCTCCTTAAACAGTGCACTATATTTCACTAATGATATCAATGAATTTCTAGTCCTTCTTAGACAGTACTTTATTAGAGAAAGAGATGGCTGACATGGGTTGTTGACTAAATCCAACTCGAGCTTCGACTACATTTTCTTTGTGCTTTTCCCCTGCAGACCAGAGCTGGCAACCTAATCATAGCCAACTGAACCATGCTCTTCTGATTATTCTGTAAAGTAGTTTATTTGACATTGCAGGACTCTTTGGTGACTATGTAAATGAGCAGAACCTTATAATAAGGAAGAGAGCCCACTGCTTTTCTTCAAGTTTGGTATATGATTTCCCTATCATTCTCTGGCTTCCAAGTTTGTCCAGACTTGTGGTTTTAATTATAACACCACAAAATATCAGCGCTCAAAGAGTCTTTGGATAGATTTAATTCAACATCCTTGTTTTTCAAAAAAGGAAGAAAGAAGCAGTAACTTGGCCAAATTCTTTTATATTTCTTAGTTTCTAATCTAGTCTTGTATATCTAAAAGGTCTATCTTAGATCTGTTGGATCCTTTAATCAGAAGTTCCACTGAATGTGTGTAGATTGAAGAATTATAGGTATTGGGAGAGAGTAAATTCCTTTTTATAAAAGGTCTTTGAATACAGTTTTAAATGTGAAGGTAGATAATGTTATTATATTTTCTTTTTTTTTAAGAGACAAAATAAGGCTCAGAGAGGCTAAGCAAATTCCCTAAGGTCACACAGCTAGGAAGTAGCCAAGTTGGCATGTGAGCTGAGACAGTCTAATACCTGTGCTTTCAGCTGCCATACATTTTTACTCTAGCTATCACCTGCATTATTAAGAATCTAGGCTAAGTCACTCAAGATATATCATTACTTATTTCTGGTTCATTCATTTGCTTATTCAATCATTTATTCATTCAGCAAATATTTACTAAGCACCCACTATGTGCCAGCCACTGCTCTAAGTCCTGATAATACAACAACGAACAAAACAAAGTTGTTGCCCTAATGCCGATTACATTCAAGTGAGGGAAACACACAATAAAGAGCAACACGATGTCAGATTATGATAAGTGTTTTGGGGAAATGAATCAGGGTAAGAGGATAAAGAATGACATAGTGGGGAGAAGTGACCTCTTTAGAAAAGGTGACCAGAGAAAGCCTCTCTGAGTTGATGACATTTAAGCAGAGATGTGCAGGATGTAAAGGAACAAGTAGAGTGCTGCAGGCTGAAAGAAGAACATTTGCAAAGGCCCTCAGGTAGAAACAAGCTTGGCATGTTATGGAAACAGCAAAGTCCAGGTAGCTGGAGCCTATGAATGGGAGGAAAGGGCAGAGCACAGGAGGTGCCAGACTTTGTAGGCCTGGACAAGAAGGTTCAGGTTTATTCTATGTAGAGTAGAAAGCCAGTGGAAGGTTTGGAGCAGGGGGCAGGTGACATATTCTGATTTACATTTAAAATTTTTTTCACTTTATTCTTTGAGGCATAGTCAGTAGAGGGGCAAGTATGGAAGAAAAAAGACTAGTTGAGTGGCACCTGTAATGGTCTAGGTGAAAGTTGAAGGCTATTTGAATTAGAATGGTAAAAGTTTTAGAAAGTAGTGGATTAAATCAGTTCTATTAAATAATGTGAAAGAGATACTTTGACGAAGTATACATCGTGTATAAGAGGGATAGAGGAATGAGAAGGGCTTTCAGTTAAGATTTAAAATTTCTTTCCAATTAAGTGCTTAAAGTAAAAAGCAACAAATGAATGCGCAGAAAAATGCAGTACGCCTGATTTATAATAAAGAATTATACTAGCTTTGTCCCTGATTCTTGGGAGGGAGATTCTAAAACCCCTGGAGTTTCCCAAGTGACAGAAGTTTCTGTGTTATTCATGAGCCCCTTGGATCACATCTGAGTTTAGGCTAAGAGATGGGATGACTCAGCAGGAGGGAGTCTGGTCACCAGAAAGACCAACTGCATGATTAGACAGCTTTGAGTCAGTCCGGTTCTGGAAAGGACAAGGGGGCTGAGACTGAGCTCAATTATATGGCAGATGACTAGGTCAATCATGCCTATGTAATGAAACCCCTATGAAAACTTTGGACATTGAAGCTCAGTGGAGCTTCCTGGTTGGTAAACACATCACTGTGCCAGGAGGGTGATGTGCCCAGATTCCACAGAGACAGGGCTCAGAAGCCCTGCGTTCAAAACCCACTCAGATCTTGCCCCATGTGTCTCTTTATTTGGCGGTTGCTGATCTGTGTCTTTTATAATAAAACTGTAATGGCAAGTACAGTGCTCCTGTGAATTCTGTGAGTCATTCTAGTGAATTATTAAACTGAAGGGATGATGGGATGATGGTAACCCCTGGATCTGTACCTATTTGGTCCAAAGTATGAGTGGCCTGGGGTCACCCAAAGAGCAGTTGGTGTATGAAGTAAGGGCATCTTTTTGGGAGCTATGCCCTGGAACTTGCGTGGTCTGTGCTGACTCTGGGTGGTTAGCCTGGGAATTATACTGCAGTATGTTACCAGTTGGTGTCAGGATAGCATTACAGGTCATCGTCACTGCATAAGGTGGGATGGACCTGGGGAGAAATTTTTATCCACAGCCAGGTCTTAATGGGAAGGGAGTGTTTTAGTTCCACTGCCACACTCTCCTAAGCAATGAGCAAATCCATGTAAATATTACATGATAAAATTGACTTACCTGCTAAAGTCTCTTAACATTTTCTTTTGGGTTATTTTTCCCCAAGTGGAATTTTCACTAAAATATAACTAGCTCCACTAACAGTTTCAAATAAATCAGTCTCTGTTACTACTAGTTGGCAAACACGAATTTGTTGCTGTTGTTTGTTTTTGTTTGTTTGTTTTGATGCAGTCTTGCTCTGTTGCCCAGGCTGAAGTGCAGTGACATGATCTTGGCTCACTGCAACCTCTGCCTCCCGGGTTCAAGTGACTCTCCTACCTCAGCCTCCCTAGTAGCTGGGATTACAGGCGCCTGCCACTACCACTGGCTAATTTTTGTATTTTTAGTAGAGACAGGGTTTCACCATGTTGGCCAGGCTGGTCTTGAACTCCTGACCTCGTGATCTGCCCGCCTTGGCCTCCCAAAGTGTTGGGATTACAGG
>NW_012115777.1:4139787-4170917 GCF_000951035.1 Colobus angolensis palliatus | reverse complement strand
GTTTCACCATGTTGGCCAGGCTGGTCTTGAACTCCTGACCTCGTGATCTGCCCGCCTTGGCCTCCCAAAGTGCTGGGATTACAGGCGTGAGCCACTGTGCCCAGCCAAACATGAGTCTTATATATGATTTCCAAAACTCTCATCTTCAATTTCATTCTGTTTTCTCTCCTGAATCATCCTAGTTTTGTTGTCTCCAGGGATCAGGATATCATTGCCCCCTGGATGGCCCACTGACACCATACATGGAATGAGCTGGCAATCAAAATCAGTTTCCCTGAATGTTTGAGGAAAGAGGATAAAAACTGATATTTCAGTCATTAAAAGTATTCTTCAAGTCACTGAAACTCAAAACCTTAGTCTTCTTTTTTCCTTTCTCCTAAATACGCTGTCAGCAAACAGTTTTCTTAATTTCTCTTTCACCTAAAATCAGGGAGTCAGAAAACTGGTGCTAGAAAGGACCTTAGAGATCAATTATTTCATTCATTTACTCAATAAATATTTATTAAGACCCTTTTGGTTTAAGAAATAGTTCTAGGTACTGGGGAAATAGTTACGAAGACATCAAGAGTCCACTTCACAAGCAAACAAAGACAGTGAAAAACAGGTAACAACTCCATAGGCAAATAATTTAAAATAGCGTTAAATGCTTTGGATAGAATATGACAAAGTGCTCTTGTAGAGGGCCTGAGGTCTTTAGGTGGATTGGCCACAAAAGGAAGATTTTAATTTCTGAAGATAAGCATTCCAGGTGAAGCGAACAGCAGGAGCCAAGATTGGCAGAATTGAAAGCCTCATAAAGAAGACGGAGAAGGCTGAGCCTAGTGAGAGAGGCAGGGATGGAGTTGGGTGTGTGGGAACCGAGCCCTCTTGGTTATAGATTGTCACTCTTGGTCAAATCTTCTTTCCACCACACCCATCCCTTCCTATTTCCAGTTCCTTCCATCACATTTTCCATCAGTGTGATGGTCACTGATTTTCCTTCTGCCAGACTCTTGCCCCTTCATGAAATCCTGCTATAGACTCTTTGATACTTCCTTAAAATCTGATTTTTTAAAAAGTCACATAATTCCCCTACATAAAAGTCATCAACGCCTCTCCTGTGTTTGAAGGATCAAACAGGAACTCCTTACCCTGAGAATTAATTCCTGTTACCCTTTAGCTCCAACCTAATCCAGGTGGGTCCACCTACTCTCTGAGCTTCAATTACTCAGATCTGCCTATTTCCCTTACATACAAGGTCCTCTTCCCATGCTAGAGGATGGCTCCTCATCTTAGCTCATCAAATATTGCTACCTGTTATTAACTCATCTTTATGACCATATATTATTATTTCTCATTAGGCCCAAGATTCCTGAAGCAGGGAATGTATTCATCCTTTATTAGTGCTCTCCTGCAGGATCTTATCCATTGCCCTAGATCACGGTAGGCAGGCACCAGCAAAAGTTGTTGAATAAATAATAATTTCTTGAGCTCTGAAATGCTATTCTAACACTCATACATATTTTACAGTTTAATTTAAAATGTACTGTCGTTAGATAATGCAAAAACATTAAATTGTTTAATCCTTAGGAAACCCTATAGATACGGATGTTTACGCATTTTACAGATGAAGAAACTGAGGCATAGGGAGGTTAAAGGCCTGCTCAAAGCTTCCAAAATCCCCGAGTCTGTGTCTAAACCACCACACTGCCCTGTGTCTAACATACACAGCACCCCTTCCACTAACGCTCTTTCTACAATCCAGACTCTTATTTCATTCTTTATTCTTCGACACAGTGAGTTATACATCAGAAAACAAAGTGAGGCAATTGTGATACTCTCAAGTAAGAATAACTTTTATCACCCCAATAAAATGGTTTATCTTATTACATATCTGTTGGCAGTAGGTCTTTGTCTTCTTAAACGACATTTTCAAACTGGGTTTAAAGCTTCCAAATGGTACTGGCTCCTAAGCTTGGGAGACAAATTCTCACGGGCCCTTCAGCATAGGTGCAGCCTGAGACAGTGGAAACGCCTCACCCCTCCCACCGCCCTCCGACCCCAGCCAGAATCACAGCTTAATTTTCTCTCAGAGGTTCTGGCTCTAGATATTGAAGGAAAATTCATTGTCTGTCCATAATCAGTGTTGTCCTACAGAAAAGGCCGCGGCACAAGGGTGTGATCACGTGGACTATGTAACATCAGGACTTAACGGCCAGACAACAGCTAGGGAAAGCTGATCCACATATGATCTCCCCCAAGGAACACAATGGAAATAGTCAAATCTGGACCACTCTAAAACTCCTGTCCCAATTGCTTCTGGTTTGTAAGATAAAATAAACATTAATATACCCACAACTTGATGTAAAGAAATATTTTACATATTTAGAGTTATCAGGATTTCAGAACCAGGACAGAAGAGATAATGGAAGTCACTTGGATTCTCATTATGAATGAAGAATCCACATCTGTGGCAATCAAGTCTCTTCTCAAAGTCACAGGCCCACCTAGTGCATCTGGGACCCAAGGCCTTTATTTATATCACAACCTGTTGCCAAGATAGTCAAAAGAAATCCCTGAGTAATTACCTCTTTGAAAAGTTACAGGTACCTCTGCAAATAAACTACCATTGAATTTGGCCATTTTTGAATTGCAGGTTCTGGTGAACTGGTGCTTTTTATGTTATTTGTATTTGGAATGCTTATCAATAACCTCACAGAATGGCACAAACACTTGAAATCTTTCTTAAGAGTTAACAATCTCAGTAGAACACCAATTCAGAAAGAAACTTGGAGGGCTGGAATATTATTTCTCCAAGTACTAACTAGGCGCAACTCTGCTTAGCTTCTGAGATCAGAGGAGACAGGGCGCATTCAGGGTGGTATGGACATAGACCAGAATATTATTTCTAAAGCCAAAAATATGTGCTTTATACTGGAACTTTTTCAATGTTGGAAAAAATGACAAAGCTGATTACATGTGTGAAAAATGCCTCGAGTTCTTCATTTGATGGAGCCTAAAATGTGTTCTTTGGAAAATGAAATAAACATCCTTTGTTGCTTTCATCATATAACCTAGAATCAGGTAGAGTTTGCCCCTAGCCTCCCAGGGTAAGGATAGAAGTAAACTAGATGACATTTCTTCTTATGTAATTTGGGTTCTGACTCAGAATTAGCTCCGACTACTCCCTTTCACAGTACGTCTGTCCCCACGTCCTCTCTGGGACACTCCAGATGGTATCATACCATACCTCTTTGTGGTAAGATCTGTCCTAAAATCACTAGTAAACTCAAATGGATTCAACAGTTCCAGCAATGCAAATATTTATGGAAGCTCCCAACTTTTGGTTGTGTCAGACAACAATACAGGTAGCCCCTCTGCCTGACCTTCACCTGATGGTAATACTCACTATTTAGCTATGTAAAACATGTGGTGACTTGTCTAGGAGCTGCCTTCAGCTCTAAACAGATAACTGTGCAACAGGCCATAGCTGTCTTTATCTCCTCTGTGTCCCTTTCCAGGTGTGGGCGCAGTGTCTGGGACATTATAGGTGCCATGTATTTATTGAACAAATGAAAGTTGACTTTTGCGTAACCTATAAAGGGAACACAGTGAAGAGTTTGAACACTGAATGGTTTAAGAATGTTTTGAATCCACAAAATAGTATTTAAAGTCAGGCTTATTATTTATTTAGCCAAATATTTTAAGTAGACGTGGGAGATCAAACGTTTGTTGAACAGTAACGGTGAGCCAGACACCATGTTAGGTGCTAGGATAGATGTGATTGTGTTTAATCCACACAGGAATCCTAGTAAAGGGGAGTATTATCCCCATTTACAGAGGAGGAAACAGACTCAGAGAGCTGCGGTAACTTACCTCAGATGCTATTATTTCCAAAACATCTTGATCTCTAAATCCCATGAAAGTAGCAGACTCCACTAACCTGATATTAAATGACTAATCTCTGAAATCCAAGTGCTGAATCACTTTTGTAAAATTCAGCAATTATTTTTCAGAAATTCCCTTAGATAAAATTAGTCCAAAATCCTATGGACATGCGGTTGCCTGATAACCATATCTAACCCAAGAGTAGTATTTCAGCTTAATTGCCATCTTAACTAATTACTTACGATATGACATGGGCTATGCTAGCCTATTAAAAACCATTACACAGAAGTCGTGTGGCTTTACAGTATATAGTTCTCATTCCCACAACTTACATTTTGATGGCATCTGTTACTCCCTGGAAGAAAGCCAGAGTTTCTGAGTAAAATGTATCAGTCCTAACAATGTGGACATTATTATTCCAGAAAGCCAACTGAGAATTGAACACGATCTTACCGTAATGACTAGAACTGGGAAACAAGACATTTCTTCAGCACAGCAGGAGGAAATCTTTTTATTAAGGTTATGAGAATCAGAGAAGTGAACATCCCTTCATAAGTCTAAAATAAATGACTTAGGATGGGTTACCATTTCAAAAAAGCTTCTATATACTGAACATGTCCAAGTCGCTTTGCTCTAAACATTTGGGTTTGTAGCATAATCTCATACTAAGATGTAATCAATGTCAGATCACATGATATCCACAAACTGACCACACCACCTCTAGGTTCACTGGCTAATGAAAAGTTAACATCCTCTTTCAGAGCCCCACTATGAAAATTGTTTTTCTCCTGGTTCTAGTTTTTGCTGAGTAAAATCTGAGTAGTAGACTTTTGACATTATTATCATCATTATTATTAAATAACAGGAAAAGGTCTGTGCTATTTCAAGTCTGAGGGTGTGCTTTTTCTGAATTTCTCAGTCTATATAGTTTCCTTTGCATAGCCTTATCCAAATCTGTGATTTCAGCTATCAAGTATACTCCAGCAACTTACAAATCTTTGTGATCATTTAAGAAATCTTTATTGAGTATCTAATATATACCAGGCACTTTTCTATTCTCCTGGGATGCTCTAGTGCATAAAATAAAATCTGGCAGCACTTTAGGAGGCCAAGGTTGGCAGATCACTTGAGCTCGGGAGCTCGAGACCAGCCTGGGCAACATGGCAAAACCCCGCCTCAACTAAAAATAGAAAAATTAGCCAGGCATGGTGGTGTGTGCCTGTAGTCCCAGCTACTTGGGGGCGCCGAGGCAGGAGGATCACCTGAGCCTTGGGAGGTCAAGGCTGCAGTGAGCCAGGACCATGCCTGAGCAACAGGGCGAGACTCTGTCTCAAAAAAGACACTAAAATCTTATCCTTGGGGTAGTTAACCTTTTTTTAGTGGACTGTCTGTTTCAGATTTCTCATCTGAATTACAGACCCACATACTCAGCTTCTTATTAGAATTCTTAATTTCTAACTTAGAGTTGTAGAGGTATCATCTAAAACACCTTGAACATGAAAATGCCTTGAAAATGTCCAAGTTCACATATGCACTTAGGCACTATAACCCAAACTGAGATGATCACATCTCCTCAACTTATTTCTGTGGAACCCTTTCCCCTTCCTCAGTGCTCAGCTCTCCCTCCCCTGACTCTCTGAGGCCAGGGACCTAAACAGCTTTCCCCTTACCTTCATTAAAACTTCTGTCTTAATTTTTTCATGGCCATCACTTCTTTTCAATTTCCAGTGGCATTTCCCTAGCACCAGCTCGCATTATTGTTGCTGGGTAATAAAATCTTTCTACCTGTTTCATTGTTTTTTTTCTTCCAGGATGGCCCCCTTGAATCCATTTCTTACGCTGCTATAGAACATGTCTTCTAAAACGTAAATCTGCTCCTGTCTCTTTGGTTTAATATCTCTGCAGGACTTCCCTTAACTTTGAAGATAAAGTAAACATTTGCTTTTTTTTTTTTTCCCTTAACTTTGAGGATAAAGTAAACACTTGCTTTTTTTTTTTTTTTTTTTTTTTTTTTTTTTTTTTGAGACTGAGTCTCACTTGGTCACCCAGGCATAAGTACAGTGGCTCACTGCAACCTCCACCTCCTGGTCTCAGGCGATTCTCCTGCCTCAGCCTCCTTGGTAGCTGGGAATACAGGTGTGTGTCACCATGCCCAGCTAATTTTTGTATTTTTAATAGAGACAGGGTTTCACCATGTTGATCAGGTTGATCTCCAACTCCTGACCTCAGGTGATCCACCTGTCCTGGCCTCCCAAAGTGCTGGGATTACAGGTGTGAGTCACCACGCCCAGCCCAGGATAAAGTAAAAATTTCTAAGCACACAAGGCCCTTTGCAACCTGGCTCCTGGTTACTACTCCTGGTTACTGCCCTCTCAAATGTCCTCACTGTTTTTCCAGACATACCTATCTGCTCTCTCTACCTGTTCCATCCTCATTTACCTGATCAGCCTCAAGCACCCAGGCATGACCTCCATGAAGCCTCCCTTCCCAGGCCCTTGCCTCTGGCAGACTCCACTGCTGCCGTGTGTTATCATCATTCCTTTATCTATTTCCTTTATTTTACCAAAGCTTCCCAAGGGAAGTTAGAGAACCTGCCTCAGCTCTGCGTCTCTAAACCAAGCCTAGCACCTCGAACACAATGACACTCAATCTGCATTTGTTGAATAAACACATCATTAAAAAATAAAAAATGATTCATTGTCCTGCGTTTTCAAGGCATTTTAGATCACACCTCCACGAATGCAGCTTAGAGATTAAAAATTCTAACGCCTAAAAATACTGGAGAAAGGAAGCAGCTTTCTTCCTTCTAAAGGATGTCATTTGGCTTTTGGTTTTGAGGTTTTTCTTACCTGTTCTTCAATACGTGATTTACATTTATTTAGCCTTTGTCAAATTTTACCTGATTATTTACTAGAAGAAGGTATAGCTAAAGGTAAAATCATAGACACTGGTCCCAGGAAAATCTGGATTTGCATCCTGGTTCAAGTACTATTTACAGAGCACCTGGGATGACTCACATTTTTCTGAGCCTCAATTCACATAAAATGGGTATAAACAAGATAGCATGCTAAGCTGCTAACACATATCATATACTTAATTAGTTTCCTTTCTTGTTCTCACACTTTTCTTTTAAGATACACACTCTGCCTGGAACATATTCCCCTCCATCCTTCTATCAAAATCCTCCTCACTTTTAGCTCGACTCTCCTCAAAATCTTCTTGGTGAAACTGTCCTTAGTGACTTTGGCCAGAAAGAACCTGTCCTCTGTGCTCCAGTGGCTCTATATCTTATTTATTTTGTTCAGCAATTTATGCTGAGTGCCTACTATGTGCCGGGCATTAATTTAGGTGCTGCGAATAGAGAAGAGAACAAAGCAGACGTGTACATGTCTTCCTGGGTGTATATGGTAATGATGAAGAATAAACACACCAATAAATATAAAAACAAATTAAGGTCAGATCAATATAAATGCTAAAGGAAATAAAGGGTGGTGGGCTAGGAAGTAATGGGAATGGGGATGTCAGGGAAGGCACAAACATGCAAAGAGCCAGAGGGCCATGACCGCAAGCAGAAGGCACACGTGGGCCAAGGCTCCCACCAGAGAAAAGCATGGCATGTTTGAGAAAAGAAGAAGTGCCAGTGTGGCTGGACTGTAGTCGGCTAAGGGAAGTGGGATGGAATCAGACTGGTAATGTGGAATGGGGCCAGACTATATAAGCAGTCTATGAAGGATTCTGGATTTTAATCTAAGTGTCGTGGACAGGTTTTAAGCAGGGGTGCAGTGGTGTGATCTGTCTTAAGGTTTCTCTGGCTGCTGGATGTCTGTGCCAGAGTTCAATCTGATTTCCACAATTGTTTCTGGTGAATAAAGCTGTCCTTCTAGTTGTAGTGTGGTCCTCGGAGGGCAGGGATATTTTATTCTTATTCTTTTCAGTGCCTCATGCATAGTTCTCCTCAGTAAATACTCGTCAAATTAAATTGAAACATCCTGCAGCGTCTTTTTCTTTCTTGCCTGCAATTGTAATAATTGTAATTGTAACACTTCTAATCTTCGTAGGAAGTATGCAGTTGCCAACCAGCTCTGAACGAGTTCTTTTTTTTTCTTATTTGAATTCCTCTCAGGCCTTCCTGCCATTGTAGGATTGTCATCTGACTTCCTGTCTCCTAGCCAGGTCTACTCCCTGCCCTGTGGACTGAATTTTTATAGTTCTTCTGTAAAGTGCCATGTGCGCTGCCGAGAAGGCTGGGTACAGCTGGCCTTGCTTGTTCCCAAAGGAATCACAGCTTCTAGCTTTACACATTGTATGGGATCGAATACTAACAGACATTTATCGATCACTGGCATGCACCTGGCACATTATGGGCATGGCATCCCTTTGTGCAAGCTGTGCCACTCTGGGCAAGCTACCATTCCTCTCAGAGCCTCAGTTTCCTCATGTGTACAATGGGGATAATAAGAACAATAGGATTTGCCTCCTAGAGTTGTCATGAGGCTTTAAAGGAGATCATGCATCTAAAGCACTTAGCATAGCACAGGCACTTGTCTAATGTCAGCTGGATAAGTAGTCAACACTCACCCATGTCAGTTATATTAGCAGTAGTGCTGTTAGTGGCATGATTAGTGGCTATTATCCATAGGCAATACTTATCCATGTCAGTTATATTAGTTGTAGTGTTGTTAGTGGCATGATTTTATTGAATCCTCATAGCAACTCTGCAAAAAAAGTGCAGTTATACTCAGTACCAATATTTAGCTGGTATGCAAAGATATGGCTGTACTAATTGCCAAAATACTGTAATATCTCCCGATTGTCAAGTGAGCCCCTTTCATAAGCCCTCCAAATACTCCCTCCCCCTGCAGATTTATTTGTTCTAATCTGCCCCTGGGATCCCCACCACACCTCCTCTGCATGATCCAACAACTGAAGGGTTAATGCCTGGTACAGCCAGAGGCCTCCAGAGTCCTAGCTCAGTTCAATTGCCTTCTATTCTGAGTTCTAACTGGCCCATTATACATATTTTATCAATGGGTACACTGAAGTATGGAGGAGATAAGTAAAGTCACCAATCTTGTACATGGAAATCCCAAGAAATCAAACTTCAGATTCATATGCTCAGGTTTATTCCTTCGCATGGAACTTCTCCTTAAACACTGATTAGAAAAGCTAACAAAAGCTACTCGTGTTCTGTAACTCTGTGGTCAATCACCTGAACATTAGCAGATCTACAGTTTCTGATCAACTCAGGAAGTAACCTAGAACATCTCAGGTTCAGTGTCTTACCTGCCTTCCCTCGTTCTTATTCTCCATGCCACTTCCACCCATGAAAATCATTTAAACACTATTTGGTCCAAATCCTTTTAACCTCACTTCCAGCACCAAAGTCTAACAACCTAAGCACTGGACCAGAATCCTTACGATGGAGAAGACAGCATTCAGCCACACTGTTAAGTACCTACCACTTCTGTCTCTGTTTCATAAACTAAAAAGAGGAACAGAAAGATGTTAACATCTGTGCAAACATGAGGTAATTCATGGATCTTACACACGAATACTAAATAGAAAATGAGAATAACATAGGGGACAGATCCCACAGTGACAATAAAAATCCAGAGGGGGCATTTTAAAAGATCCCTTTTAAATTACAGACACATGTCTGGACTTAAAATGTGGGAAGTGAGGGTGGTATCTCCTTGAATGCTCAAATGTACTTCTTAATTGTGCATTCTGAGCTGCAAAGACCCCCATTGGCTTTCCTTGAAATGTAAACACTTAAAATTAAGTTCTGAAGTCTTTAAGATAGTGTTTAGTTAAAAATTAAGCAGTTACATAATTGGTTTAATGAGATCCAATTACAAAATTAGTGTAAATTAGAAGTAATGGAACAGAACATATAATTTCGTAATTATGACACATAACAATAATGTAGAGATGAAGTTGGCCAGTGGTGCTAAAGCAGGAGGGGTGCATATAAATCTTAGAAGACTCGAAGGCTTTCATGAGTCCAAACATCTCCCCTCCAACAGTTACTGCTCAAAAATATGTTTTAACTAAACAAGACTGATTTTGATTTCCAGACTCAGAAAACAACATTTGGGAAATTGCTAGTTCTTTCCCCTCCTTATTTGGCTAAAGTAGTGGGTGACTAGATGGGTAGATTTCTTTCCTATCTCATTAAAAGAATGACCTTTCTTTTTAAGGTCTTAACAGATCACGGCAAGGAAGAATTCATTCTTAAGGGTGAGTTAAGCTGAAAACCCCACCAGTGTGCATCCCCACCCCTCTGCTAGAAGAGCAGGGGAAGGCCTACTCTTGTGGGAGGGAGAGGCTGGGTTGGAGAGACACGATGAGAGAGACCACAGACAGATTAAAGCGCCTACAGCCTCATATTTCAAATCAGCCCTCCAATTTGGGTCAGGGGACATAACCCTTCCTGCTGTATCTTTATCCTTTGGTTTTAAAAGAAGGGACAGATAGCATTTGACTAATGAGAAATTTGTGTTGCAATGTCTCACATCATTTTGGTATATCTTCCTGTAAATTATGTCCAACTCCCAGAGGGCTAAAAAGAAACCATTCATTTATTAATGCACCTATTATTTTATTTATCCATTCAATAAATGTTTTGAGTTTCCTGGGAGAAGAGGCAATTTCCTATTCATCTTTATACAGCAAATCTTTAGCACAGTTGCTAGCATACAGAGACATTCAATGTTTAGTGAATTGCTGTTAATACACATTACAGATATTACCTGCCCTGGTATTGTGCAGAACAAAGACCTTCTCTATACCTGATTATGGCTTTCAAGAAATATATTTTTTGGTTAAGACAGACAATTATTATGTTAACAAAAATATGAGTTAAATAGTCTTCATCGACACTGCTGCAATGTCAGGGTGCAGTTGTTACTCAAGAGAAAAATAAATAGAAGAGTTTACAACTGTGAATCAGTAAAAAGAGGAAATGGTTCCCAAAAAACCCATGGCCATGACATGGGGAGGGTGGCCAGCCAGGTCTCACTAGAAGCCCAGTGCCATCAGGATACTTGTGGAGGCAACAGCTCTCCAGACACACATGGCACCTGCTCTTATACACACCTCTGGTTTGGATCCTGCTGTTTGTCAAATTAAGTAGTAAATATCCCTTCATATACCTCAGCAAATGAACACTGGTAATCTGAAAATGACCCCAAAATGTTAGAGAAACATCTAAAAGTCTTGGGTATTTTTTTCTAATGATGTCTATTTTTGTTTGTTCCTCCTCAGTTATCATCCTTTCCTTAATGGGAGAAGCAAAGGGGCTTAGTGGTGCTCAAAGGCCATTATCAGTACGGGATGGAGGATTTATCCTTTCATACCTTTTCCTCTAGTTTTCTAAATTTTCTTTTATTATTTTTACTTTCCTGTATGGTCCCTCCTTTTCCCTTCTTACTTTCTGTTCCCAGTAAACACCACCTCAAAATATCATTTATTTTATCAAACATGAGGGTGTACTTGAGAAGAAAATATATCCCCAAAACACCTTGATCTAGTCACATTTCCCTGAACAATATCCAAGAAGATGCTCCATGTTAATTCAAATAATCAAACAGTGGCTATTTAAATAGCTTGGTTTAGAATCTGAAGGCACGGTTGGGTGCTGTGGCTCACGCCTGTAATCCCAGCACTTTGGGAGGTTGAAGGAGGCAGATCACTTGAGGTTAGGAGTTTCAGACCAGTCTGGCTACTGTGATGAAACCCCGTCTCCACTAAAAATACAAAAATTAGCAAGGTGTGGTGGTGCATGTCTGTAGTCCCAGCTACTTGGGAGGCTAAGGCAGGAGGATCTCTTGAACCTGGGAGGCAGAGGTTGCAGTGAGCCAAGATTGTGCCATTGCACTCCAGCCTGGGCAAAAGAGCAAGAATTTGTCACACACACACACACACACACACATATAAAATAATTTGAAGGTAGAGGTAAGAACGTTTTAAGTTTTGATTAATATTTCAGACCCCTGATCCTATCATTGGATGGATACAAAGACACAAATGTGTTTCCTGCAATTCTAACCCCTAGAAGCAATGTATTACTTTATTTACAATGTGTGTTTGATATAGTACGGTATTTGTCCCCTCCAAGTTTCATATTAAAATGTCATCAATAGATACAATATTATCTACTAAGTGAATTTTACAAATGAAGAAACTGAGGTGCTATGGTTTGGATATGGTTTGCCTCCTCCTAACCTCATGTTGAAATTTGATCCCTGGTGTTGGAGGTGGGGCTTAGTGGGAGGCTTTTGGGTCATGGGGCAGATCTTTTATGAACCATTTGGTACCCTCCCTACAGTAATGAGTGATTTCTCACTCTATTAGTTCACTCTAGACTTGTTGTTAAAGAGTATGGCACTTCCCTCCCCTCTCTCTTGTTCCTTCACTTGTATGTGACACACCTACTCCCACTTCACCTTCTGCCATGAGTCAAAGCTTCCTGAGGCCTCACCAGAAGCTGAGCAGATGCCAGTTTCATGTTTGTATAGCCTGCAGAACTGTGAGCCAAATAAACCTCTTTTCTTTTTTTTTTTCTTTTTTTAAATTATTATTATTATACTTCAAATTCTAGGGTACATGCGCACCACCACGTGCAGGTTTGTTACCTATGTATACATGTGCCATGTTGGTGTGCTGCACCCATTAACTCGTCATTTACATTAGGTATGTCTCCCAATGCTGTCCCTCCACCCTCCCCCTACCCCACAACAGGCCCCGGAGTGTGATGTTCCCCTTCCTGTGTCCAGGTGATCTCATTGTTCAATTCCCACGTATGAGTGAGAACATGCAGTATTTGGTTTTCTGTTCTTGTGAAAGCAAATAAACCTCTTTTCTTTGTAAATTGCCCAGTCTTGGGTATTCCTTTACAGCAATGCAGAACAGACTAACACAGTGCTTCAATGAATATTAGTACAAATATTCCTTACTGACATGGTAACAAAGTTGAAGCATTTGAGGTGAAAAAATATACAGAGGGAGGAACATTCTCAGAACTTATTCTATTTATTTTATTTTATTTTTTTGAGATGGAGTCTCGCTCAGCTCACTGCAAGCTCTGCCTCCTGGGTTCACACCATTCTCCTGGCTCAGCCTCCTGAGTAGCTGGGACTACATGCGCCCCCATGCCCAGCTAATTTATTATTATTATTATTACTATTTTGTATTTTTAGTAGAGATGGGGTTTCACCACGTTAGCCAGGATGGTCTTAATCTCCTGACCTCGTGATCCACCCATCTCAGTCTCCCAAAGTGCTAGGATTACAGGTGTGAGCCACCGCGCCCGGCCTCTATTCTTGTTTTTCCCATTTCCCTGAAAGGTAGGAGGCATTTTCTAAGGGTCCCAAGGTATAAATTAGATTTACGTAAACCGTGTAGCAGGATTCAGATGAGTTGGTTTGTGAACTAATATGAGGAAGGACCTTTCACATTCTCCTTTGCATAAATCCATAAGAGTAAAAGCAACATCAATTATAAAGAAATTGAAACGTTTTCCAAAGCCGTATTGATAAACAAGCATCTAAATAAACTTGTTAAGTGAACCTATTTTTAAGGAACAAAAATAAGAGTGGCAAGAAAATGTCTGGAAGGTTTCCTACCAAAGTTTGAAGAGTAGCTACCTCAGGAGTAGAGAAATAAAAGAGAAAGAACAGTCTTTGAACTGAACTGTAGATGTGCTTCAACTTTCCACATGCTACAAAATCTTCTCTCTTTCTAGGAGGATAGTCAGAAGGCCATCATCTCCACAGAGCTTGGAGTAACAGATTTTCTGAAATGGGTTTTTCAGCTACAGATTTTTAGATCTTTTCCAAAAAGGCTATTTCCATAAATAACCTTCCATGCAAACAACTTTTCATTTCCATCAGACCTAAGTTAATATCACTCTTCCTTCTCCTGGCCATTAAAATTCAGGAATAGAGCCTGTTCTCTTGGATGTGCACTGCTTGGATGAAAATGAAACGTTTCATGTTGGAACAAGCTTGTGAGCTCTCATCCCTCTTGTCATGGCTCTGGAGAAAGCTCTGACAGAAGAGCCTGGGTAGAAACATGGATAAGTACTTGGATACTTAAAAACGCAAGTACAAGTGCCTGTTAAAATGTTGCTTTTAATGTTAAGGCTAGAGATGGGTCAACATTTTCACAGCAGTCTTCTCTTAAGGTAAAAAGTCACCTGGTGATTTCTATATCATAAAATCCAAAGGCTTTGACCTGTCTCTTCTTTCTGGCCTCTTTGCAGCAATTGATGCTGTTGGACTCTGACACTGAAATCCTCAACTCTTGGCTTTGGACATACTCCTCTTCCTGGCTCTCCTTATGCCTTCTTTATTGCCTCCTTTCTTACTTCTTTGCTTGTCTTTCTTCTTTTTCCTGAATGGGGGATCCCCCTGGGTTCTGTCTCAAGTTTTCTCTTCTGTCTTTACACTCTTTCCCTTTCCCCACCATTCTCTAATCTGACGGTTTCCATGGTCATTCTATGTGAACTGTCACAGTGAGAACTGTCATTTACAGAGAGAGTCTCCACACTCTATGAGGCACACTTTCTACACATCATCTCACTGAGTGCACAACCCTCCTGTGGGCAATGCAACAGTTCCTCCATTTAGATGAGGAGGCAGAGGCTCAGGCAGGTTTCAAGACTCAGCCATGAAATCCAAGACCACCCAGCAGATAAGTGACAGTGCAATGGTTTGATACTCCTGGCTCCAAGGCTCACACTGTTGCCCCACCACTGCTCCTCCTACCCTGGACTCCTGGCCTCCAGTCTCACCTCAAAATCAACAAGAATTTTTCTCTGACCAACTTCTCTCCCTAACAAAGATACCTTCTGAAATGACCCACCGTCTTTCTCCCAATGACCGGGCTCACACTGGCTGGCATCTCAGGCTCATCTTGCTCTCTTCGACTTCCCCTGGTCCTCACATATCCTCACCCCTAATCTCATCTGCTGCCAAATTCCATCTTTAACTTCCTCTTTCTCCTCTCCAAACCAGCCTGCACACTGCTGCCTGCCTTTTTGCCTAGGTCACATTATTCCCTTAGTTATAACCTTTAGAGGTTTCCCCTTGTTGATGAAATAACATCCAAACGCCTATCTTTTTATTCAAAGTTCCAATCTACATTTCCTGTCAGATCTCTCAGAGTTTCCCTATAAGTGGACCATGTGCCAGTGAAACTGGGCAACTCACAATCCCCCGAGTGTCCAAGTGTCTCATGTTTATGCTTTTATTCTGGCTACTCCCTCTTACAGACAGACACTCCCCATCTACAGAAATCCTCCTCTCTCGGGCGTACTGCCACCCCCCACCCCCCACCATCAATTCCTTCCACCTGCTCTCATTGGATGCCACTCTCCATCTTGAAGCCTTCACAGGTTTTCATTTGGACTTCTCTTGCAAAACCTGGCATATTCTATTTTGGGTTTGTTATTCCCCCCTTCCTCTTACCAAGGTCTATGTTCCTTGGCAGAGAGGGAATATATGATACTCTTAAGTGTATATCCAAACATCTATTCATTCAAGGCATATAACAGGAGTCTAATAAATGTATATCGATTAAACTTACTCAAACTTTGATAAAAGACAGCAATGTGAGGTCAAATATAATGTTTTACATGGTTTTCCCCCCAGCAAGCAGAAACAAAATGTTTTTCACAAATGAGATCAAGAAAGTATAAATGATGACCATGAATATATATCCTTAAAATGATTACCTTTTTCCTCTGATTTAAAAGGAGGAGGAGGCAGAAAGGCAAAAGTGGAGAAGACAAACAATGTTAGGTTTTATCCAGTGTCAAATGAAGAATGAAGAGAAAACAATTTAGAGTAGAATGCAAGTCATTAATAACAAAGCATGAAAATGCTGAAATAGAAACATCCAATTTACATGTGGCTCTCTTGTGACATAAATATTGGCAGGTAAGGTAAACTATGATGATATGAACTTATAATTATTAATATGTTATCCTCCAAAAATGTTCTTTGGTTGATCCCTAACTATAGTCTCTTCCTAAGTAGATGATAAGTTTGCTGACACTTCAGCATTGGTGCAAACATTGGTGCTTATTAAGTGTTTTCCTTAGGAACAAGTAGCAAGGAGGATCATGAGTCATCTAAGGCCTCTTTCTCAAATGGTGAACACAATTTTGTTAAGATTTTTTTTGGGGGGGCGGGGGAATATCCAATCTATAGCTATATTTAATTATAAGAATGCAAACATTTATATCAGACGCAATGATACTCACTAAACGTGTATCTGTATACACTGAAGTTGTAACTTGAATTTCCCTTTCGGGCCAATTTGTTTTAATTTTCTATGAGACAGAAGAAACTTCAAATCATGGACAACCACATGATGTTACTGAGGAGTTATAAGCAATTGGATATGGCAAGATCAGTGCAAATTCATCAGCAACATTGGTAAAACAATCCGAAGTATGTGTTGATGGAAAAATCAGTGCTCTCCCATTAGGACTGAACGTCATACTATCTCCAAACATAATTCAATTTCTTAACTCTTGATTTTTGAAATCCAAGGGATTCCTTAAGGTATGAATCTTCTGTTCATATTTAACAAGGGGAAAGTTCCAGATTTCAGGAAGTGGGACATCAGCAATGATAAAACGTATGAGGTCAGAAGGTGATGGACATTACTGAGATGGTGCTAGTTATTGCACAGAGAATCCAGGAAATATCATCTGTGCACTGGAGACTCAAATTTGGTTTGAATAACCAAGGAGTCTACTGCGAACCAATGACTTAGTCAGTGTAAATGTTCTTCAGTGATTGACAGGCCTATTTAAATGTTAACAAAAAATGAATGCTACAATCTCCATATTTTGGGAGGATGGTAGGGTAGAAAAGATAAAAATCTACAAGATGCAATATAGTCACAAATTAAAACCTTCTGGTCACTCACCACAATCATTTGAGCCACGTAACTTTCAGGTCCAGTGTATTCTGTTGGGTCTTTAACTTTCACCAGGACTATGAAGTACAAATAATGCCACATATTGTGTTCTGACTTAATGTGCTCCTCAAATGAAACCGTTTTATTATCAAACTTGTCTCTCTCAAGTCCTGCAAAACACAGGCAACATAATATATGTAATTCGTCATTTAATCAGTACTTGCTTCTTAGCATAAAAACAAAACATAATAATTATTGTGAAAAAATGCTTTCAGTAAGAGTGTGCCAATTTAAAATGTTATGATTAAAAAAACACAGCACACAAGACCTCCAGAAAAGAGGCCATCATTTATAGATTTTTTTTTCCCAACTAACATTTATTTTTCCCCATAGATCCTTGGAAATGTGCAGTCCTATAATAGATGAAAAAGTTGCAGATAATTTTAAATATAGCCATATCAAAATTTTCAAATTAAACTGTACCACAAGTCTGAGAAAAAGAGGTAAAAATGATCATGCAAGAAAAGGTATGCTTGCTAATCAGGACAGGAGAAAAAAAAAAAAAAACCAAACCAAAACAAAACAAAACAAAAAATGTCATTTTACCCAGGAACTTGGATTAAAAGAGGGAAGGAATTGAGAGAGTCATCCGTTTTAAACCACTTGGAATCAGTGAAAGGAACACAAAGGAGATGGCCGTCCACATGCTGAGGACAATGAGGGCTCACACTACACCAGCCCTCTAGGGTACCATGCTCCAGGCATTTTGGGGAGGGGTGATCTGTTCCATTTCCAGGGTACATTTTCAAGCCTTTGGAAGTACAGTAAAGAAAGTATCTAGATAATAAAATTCTTTTCTCTCAAAGTTAGAGAATAGATGAAAAGAAATGAATAGAGATGAAGAAAAACATCTATGGAAACATGAATTCAAATGCCAAGTGAAGTGGGATGTTGGGATTCAGTTTGGTTTTTACAGCTCAGATATTGAAGAAGAAACCGGGAAACTGAAATCCAACCCTGGCTATTCTTTCTCTAAGCAGTTTTTGTAAGTTCACTCAGGGATGTAGAACACCCTTTTATTTATTTATTTTTTGAGACAGAAGCCTCAACCTCCCAGGTTCAATTGATCCTCCCACCTCCACCTACTAAGTACCTGGGACTAGAGGAATGCACCACCATGCCCAGCTAATTTTTGTTTGTTTGTTTGTTTGTTTGTTTTTGTAGAGATGGGGCTTCACAATGTTGCCCAGCCTGAAGACCCTTTTAAAATAATAAGATATAAAGCACAATAAGTAAAAAATCTGTCCCTAGTGAAGGGGTGACTTTTTACTTACATTATTGGATATCTGTATGGAAAATACCATAAAATTCTGCTGGCTGATGGCTAGGCCTCATCTTATTTGACCTATCATCAGCTCAGCATGCCCAAATAAACTCCAATTCTCTTCGCTAAACCTGCTTCAACCACAGTCCTCCCATTTTATTCAATGGCAGCTCTGTTCTAGTTGTTCAAGTCAAAAGCTTAGATGTCATTCTTGAATCCTCTCTGCCTCTTACACACCACATCCAATCCATGTTGAAATGCTTTTGGCTCTACCTGCAAAATATATCCAGAACTGACCACTTCTCACCCGCTCTGCTGCTACACTCTGGTCTGAGCCATTGTCATCCCTCATGTGGATTACTGCAATAGACTCCCAGGCCTTCCTGTTTCCATCTTTACTCTCCACAGCCCATTCTCAACACAGCAGCCAGAGTGATCCTTTAAAAACCTAAGAGAAATGGTGTCTCTCTTCTGTTGTAAACCCAACAATGGCTCCCCCAGCCCCTGAAGATAAAGGTCAAAGTCCTTACAAGTGCCTACAAGTAGAGTTGCTAGATAAGCTACAGCATGGTCAGTTATGTTTGAATTTCAGATAAACAATAAATAATTCTTTAGTATGAGTCCTATGCAATATGTATTTGCTAAATCCTATGTGACTTTGCCTCATAGCCACACTAACCTTACCTCTTACTATTCTCTCCCTTGCTACCTCCCACGCAACCACACTGGCCTCTTTGCTTTTTTTTTTTTTTTTTTTTTAACACAGGGCCTTTGGACTTCAGGACTTTTGGAATGGTTGTTTCCTCTGATTACAAAACTCTTCTCACTGACATCTCTTTAACTAAGTCATTCACATTCAAGTTTTTGCTGAAATCTCACCATCTCAATGTGGTTTAACTTGATCACCCTGTTTAACAACACAACCAATCCCTTCCCTTCTGCTGACCTTCTTGATCACCTTTTCCCTTTTCCTCTCTTTTTCTTATAGGACTTACTATCTCCTTATAGGCTGAATATAGCCATATCAAAGTTGTTAAGTTAAATTGGATTACATCTCTAAGATAAGGAGGTAAAATGATTGTGTAAGAAAAAGCCTGTCTGATAATCAGCAAAGAAGAAAGAAATGTTATTTCATCCAGCAACTTGGATAAAAATTTATTATGTTTATTAAGTATTGTGTTTGTCCTCCCATTGGAGTACAAGAGCCAACTGGGCAGATACATTTGTTTCTTTTCTTCACCAATGGTCCCAATAGCTCAGAATGATGTTTGGTGCATAGTTGGCACTCAATTAAATACTGATTGATTGAATTAAGAATATTTCACTACTAAAATATTGTTCCACTAGAATGGCTATAACCAAAACCAGATAATAATAAGTGATGGTGAAGATGTGGAGAAATTAGAATCCTCATGCACTGCTAACAGAAATGTGAAACAGTGCAGCTGCTACTTTGGAAAACAGTTTGGCAGTTCCTCAAATGGTTACATAGAGTTACAATATAACTAAGCATAATCCACTCCTGGGTATATATTCAAGAGAACTGAAAATGTATGTTCACATAAAAACTTGTACATGAATGTTCATAGCAGCATTATTCATAATAATCAAAAATGGAAACAACCCCAATGTCCATTAATTGATGAAAGGGTAAAATATGGCATATCCATATGACAGGATAAGTTTTACAATAAAAAAGAATGAAGCACCTATACCTGCTACAACATGAACCTTTAAAACATCCTACTAAGTGAAAGAAGCTAGTTGCAAAAGCCCACATATTATGGTTTCATTTATATAAAACGTCCAATATAGGCAAATCCACAGAGGCAAAAAGTAGATCAGTGGATGGCTAGGGGGGAGGTGGAGATGGAAGGTTAGGGATCAGATGATGGCTAAAGGGTATGGGGTTTCTTTCTGGGACAATGAAAATGTTCTAAAATCAATTATGGTGATGGATGCACAACTCTGAATATACTAAAAACCACTGAATTGTACATATTAAATGGGTGAATTATATGGTGTGTAAATTATATCTCAATAGAGCTATTAATAACAAACACAAAACACTAAAAACAAACAAAAGAGAGAAAAACAAACCAAACAAAAGAGAGAAAATGTTAAAGTAGATTTTCCCAGAATTCAATTCAAACATCTACCAGTTGCAAGGTAATGAGGCTATAAAAATAAGGTTCTTACTATCAATTAATCTGTAATACAGTAGAGGAAACAGACAATTTGTGTTATATTCTGAAGAGGTATAAACTGCCAAGGGAGCATAAAGAAGGGCAAAATGAATTCTGATGAGGGTCATTTTAAAAGGTTTCCAAGAGGTGTAAAGCTTGAAAACTCCAGCCTCAGTACATGATTATGGTAAGTGGAGAAGAGGCAGATGGTAATAAAAGGTACTTGATTTTTATTGAGCACCTATTGATGCTGACAACTATAAAGATGTCTAAATATGCCATTATAATTACAGTAATCCAATCTGACCTTTTAGCATGTGAGGAAATAGATTCAGAATGATTCAATAAATTGCTCAATACCCCTATTTAGTAGAAGAGTCAGTCAGTATTTAAATACAAATATTTCTAACTCTAAAGCCCATGTTCTTTTGCCATCTGGGCAGGAGAAATGGCATGGAAAAACCAGAGATGAAAGTACACGACCTCTTTGGGGAATGTCAATTACTCTAGTGTGGCAGAAAGGGAACATTTGGAGATACAGATGGAATGGTACATCTGGCAGAAACAATGGCAAGCTTTAAACTCAAAGCTAAGGCATCTGTATTTTATTCTGGAAGCTGCTTCTTCCTCTTCCTCTCCTTCCTCTTCTTCCTCTGCTTCTTCCTCCTCTTCCTCCTCTTCTTCTCCTCCTTCTCCTTCTCCTTCTCCTTCTCCTTTTTCCACAGAGTCTTGCTCTGTCACCCAGGCTGGAGTGCAGTGGTGCAATCTCAGCTCACTGCAACCTCCGCCTTCCAGGTTCAAGCGATTCTCCTGCCTCAGCCTCCCGAGTAGCTGGGGTTACAGGATTGTGCCACCATGTCCAACTGATTTTTGTATTTTTACTAGAGATGGGGTTTCACCATGTTGGCCAGGCTGGTCTTAAACTCCTGACTTCAGGTTATATGTTCGCCTCGGCCTCCCAAAGTTGCTGAGATTTCAGGCATGAGTCACTGTGCCCAGCCTATTCTGAAAACTTCTGAGTAGAAACTAGTGTGTTCAGAGATATACTTCAAGTCGTTCCTGTGGCAGGATTCAGGGGAAGACTGGGATAGGAGACTGAGGATGCAAGACCCAGGCACCAGGGCAGTGGAGGGGGAAATGTAAAAGAGGGAAACTGGTTGTTCTTCATCTTCATAAGTTCTTGCTCTCTAAGCTTCATCATCCATTCTGCGGTTTTAGCATCATCTCGCTAATGTTTTCTCAATATGTATCCCCAGTATTGACCTTTCTTCTCAACTTCCATTCCTATTTCCAGCTGTCAGCTGGATATATTCACCTGGATAGCTTGTGGGGGATGTCAAACTTAGTTCGTCAAAAATTTGTTTCTTGAGCCCTCTTCTTCGCCTCTGTTAATGAAGTCCCCACTGACCAGAGAACTTAAAGTCATTCTTAGACACAGGCACTGACATTCCACTCAGCACAGTTCTTGTAGAATGTTGTCTTTCTCATCATCTGCCAAATACACCAAGACACCTTCATCTACTCTCTTTTCTGCCTTCCAAGTATTCCTTCTTCAAGACTCAGCTCCCCCACTTCCACCACCGACTCCCACAGACACAACCAGCTGTTTGATCTTCTGGGCCCACAACACTTCACTATGAAAATGTGTCTGTTTCCATCTTAGCCTCTACCATTTTACTGTCTGACTCATTTTTGCATTACCAGCACCTGGCAGAGTGTCTGGAGAATAGTAGGCATACAACTAAATTTGACAGAATAATTAAATAAATGAATAAGAGAGACTGAAGAGGCATTTTGGAATGAAAACTTGAAAGGACTTGATGCCCAATCAGAGGTATAGATTGAGGAAGAAGGAGAAACCAATAATGACTCTGAATTATCTGACTTGAATGACTTGAGTTTATGATACTTGAATGACTGAGTTTATGATAATATCACCACAGCAAGATACCCTATCCTTAGAATAGGAATTTATTTATTTATTTATTTATTTGAGACAGAGTCTTGCTCAGCCATCCAGGCTGGAGTGCAGTGGCGCAATCTCAGCTTACTGCAAGCTCTGCCTCCTGGGTCCAGGCCATTCTCCTGCCTCAGCCTCCTGAGTAGCTGGGACTACAGGCACCCACCACCATGCCCGGTTATTGTTTTTGTATTTTTAGTAGAGACGGGGTTTCACCATGTTAGCCAGGATGGTCTCGATCTCCTAACCTCATGATCCGCCTGCCTTGGCCTCCCAAAGTGTTGGGATTACAGGCGTGAGCCACCACGCCTGGCCTCAAAATAGGAATTCTGACCTGTCATCAAATCCCTTCTCCGTGCTGTTGTTCTGTCACACCTGGTCTTTCGACATCTCTTTCTTACTGGATTTTCAGCCTCTAGTAACTCAACGTTCATAATTAATATGGATGCAAGAGCTAATCTGTGTCTCTGCTTCCTGCTCAGCTCTGTCATCTGCTAATCATCACCCTCCCATGGCCACCTTCTGGATCACTGGCTATTGTTTTTCTGAGTCACGCTTCACTTTCAAACATCTGGACATTGTCTTCAAGGCTGGGAAAGTTCCAACTGGTCCACTGCCTGTCACAGAATCGACACCCTCTTGTCCTACTCTGGGTGTCCCTTGGCACACACCTGGAGCCAGTTCTCTCCTACTGTGGAGATTCTCTCCTTTGTTATTTGGTACTATGTCCTTCTTTGGATCACAGCTTCACATCCAACTTTACCAAGAACTATTTCTAGACCAGTCACTATTTTATAGCCTACCAGCACAACCCCCAAATATACCAAACATTTAAATCATTCTTGTTAACTAAGTTCTCCTAACATATATGAGATGAATTATATCATTTGTGTGGTTGGAGCTTCTAGGAATGAATGAATATACATTATCATATATATCAGATATACATTATCATAATGCTTCTTATGTGTTTCTGCTGAAGGTCCTTTAAGGGAAGAGAGCAGAAAATGTATATGTTTCTTTTACTGAGGTCCCAGAAAGTAGCAGCTAAAAGTACCTGAAGCCAATTATCCATTTTTTAAAAAGTTTCTATTTTATTTTAAATATTCACACTGAATTTGCTCTATTTTATGATAATCTGTTTGTTCTAATATAAAAATACTATTTAAGTTTACACTTAGGTTAAATTCCCTAAGTGTTCCCTCAGATTTTTGAATAAGTGTGAAGCTTCCAGAAAACAGACAATATTGATCTTACATCTCTCTGAGCGCCCTGCGATGTCACCCTATATTCCTGTGGGCAGCACTCCACAGACACACTGCCCTGCATTAACAAAATCTGGAGCAACCTAGAATCAGCACACCTGCTGTCTGCAGTACATACGATCTCAGTATTTTATCTTCCTTTTGTAGATTATAAGCCAGACAAGTATACAGACAGTATCAGCCTGAGGCTGACTTATCGGATAGTCATTCATTAAGCAAATATTTATGGATCTTCACCAATACACATTATGAAAGCGAAAAAAAAATGGTTGATACGTGGTTGTTGTTGTTTTCTTGAAGAGGAGTTATTATGTTTTGTTGGGGGCCGTTCTTTTGTTCCGCCTGCTAGCGACTTTGATATACATGATCTCATTTATACTTATCACAACACCAAACCGTGACATTATATTCCTCATTTTCCAGGGGAGGGAACAGTAGCTCAGGATGATTAGAAATTTGGCCAAGATCACATAGCTAGGATGCAGAACCAGTGTAGACCTATGACTACTTGACTATAAAGTTCATGCATTTTCTTTGATGTGAGAATGCATGGCATCCAGCAGAGGTGATCAGACAACAGTAACACGTACAGTGCCATATCACTAAGTGCGATGTGAGGAATTTAGGGGCAGATGTGGGAGATCAGAGAAGACTTCTAGAACAATGGCATTAGAGCTGCACCTCAGAGCGTAGGAATTGGGGCATTCCAAATGAAATTGTTCTCCCACAACTAAGAATACATGGAGAGTCTAGGAAGTTAAAGGTAAGTAATGTAGTTGCCCTGGAACTTGAGCTATAAATGGGAGAATGGTGGGGGAGAAGGTAGGCAAAAAAAGAAGGGGCCAGATTTTGGGGTAGCTTAGATTAGATACCAGGAAAATTAGAGTTTCAGAGTTATAGACTGTGCAATGTTATTGATGGCTTTTTGAGTAGGGAAATGAATAATTCAAACTAGAAAAATTAGTGTGGCAACACCGAGCCAGCCATTTGGGGTTGTGAGCCAGGGTTAGCCTGAAAAACCAAGATGTGGCTGTGGGAATGTGTGGAAGCATGTGGGTGAGATTGTGAAGGTGGATTCATTAGCACATGGTAGCTAGGGCACCTGGAAGAGAAAAAAGGAGATGCTAAACATGATGGTGTGGTTCCCTCAGATAACTGAAGGCACTGTGGGATATTATTAATAGCTATGTGGATGTCAGGATAAAGAGCTAGGCTAGAGGAGGGAGTCGGAAAGGGATGATGCATTGGCTTCAGACATGGCCAGTTTGGCTGCCAGGAAGACATGCCTGTCTAACTGTCCAGTGAGCGACTGAAAACAGAGGGGAAAGCCTGGGGAAAAGGTTGGAGCTGAGCTGCATACTTGACAATAACCTGCATAAAAGTGATGTCAAAGAGGAGGACAGAGAGAAGAGACAAGGAGTCAAGGGCAAAATCAAAACCTCCTATTATGGGGTTTTGAGAGAAGGAATAGGACCCTGTGACCAAGAAAAAGAAGCAGAGGGAGAAGAAAAGGTCAGCGGGAAGTTAATAGTGAGATTCAAGAACACTTCAGTTTGTTGATGACAGTTATTATGATGTTTAAAGGAATTTATAGGTGACTGGCTGTTTAATAACTGTGAAAGCCAAAGAGAATTCTGACTGTGAAGGGAAAGCTTAGAGGAGCAGGAATCATGGGTAAGCAATGGGCTTAGGTTGCTGTTCATGTTTTTGGTTAAAATACAGGAGACAATATCATGTCTTAGAATGAGGCTTCCAGCCTCTGGTCCATTCTTCCAAAGAGCATCTCTTTCAGAGGTAGTGTACCAACATGATGATGATCACGACCATGAAGAAAAGGGCATAGAGGAAGAAGCAGTGCAAAAGAAAGACCATGAGATACACCGAGAGGTTTCCGAGGGCAGCGTCATTCTCCTATATGGGACTCACCCTTCTAAACAACACCTTGGCCCCATAACCCTATACCCTTCCACCAGGATCTGTCCTCAGGCTTGGTTATGCTTGAATGAGAACCTGTCACTTTGTCATTTTAGAATAGGATAACCGAGTGGACTTTTGAGTTAGGCAGTCCTCTGTTCAAATCTTGGCTCTTCTGCTTACTAACTGGATGTTGATGGGAGCCAAGTCTCTGTTCCTATGTTTGTAAAGGGGTGGTAATATACATCACACACAGTATCAAAAGAAATACCTAAGTAAAAAGCCAGACATGTAGTAAGTGTTCAATAAATAATCATTTAAAAAAATGTTTATGATGAGGCTGAAAGGGGACAGAGCTCCAGGTGAGGTGACCCAAAGGAAGAGAGGATCATCCTTGGAAAGGCTGAGAAGAGAAGAAAGGAGACACACATACATCTATTGTGAAGAAATGGAGGTGGTGATAGTTGTCACATAAAGAAGAGAAAAACAGAAAAAAATACAGGGTGTGGGTTATTTTCCTATAAAGGTAGGAGGAGGTATATTTATCTTCCAAGGTTGAAGGAGTGTCCTCTCAGCCTCTTCCCCAAACCCCCAAATTGTATGACATCTTCCTTGATTACCTTTCAATTTTGCTTTCCCCATCTAATTGAGACATTAAACAGAAGACTCTTGGGTCACTCTCAGTTTCCTTCTAGCAAATCTCTACTCAGCACTGCAGAATCCACTCTACCTGAATTCACCAAAGCCTCCTAAATAAGAAATCAGAAGGCTTTTTCAGACCATGTTACTGGCTTGCTCTGCTTGGAGAGAGTTGATAACGAATTCATGTATTTCCAAATTGTTTTCTCCCCTCTCTTCCACAGGTCACCCCTTCCTGGCTCTCCTCACAGTATTCTGACTTGGTACTCTGAGTTGTTGGTGTGCGCTCCTCTTTCTCTTCTAACTCTTCAAAGCTGGGGCTTTCCACTTGTAGTCTCTCTGCTTCTCGTCTCACTTGGACACCCTCCTCCACACTCCAGATTTTACTATCACATATAGGCTAAAGATTCCCCAGTTAAGTTTCCAGTGAAGACTCAATCTCTGAGGCTCAGACTCATGAACTGACCTGTGCTGTATCCCACTGGGGTGGGTCATTATACACCTCAATTTCAGGATTCTCAAAGTTAAACTCAGCATATTCCTACCTGAATTGTTTTTTTCACCTATTCTCAAGCTCAATCACTTGTTAGTATTACCATCTGCTTGGGCACCCAAGCTATCTTTCATATCCTTTCCTAACCATCAAGATTTAAAGATGTGATCTCCTAAATATTTCTTGACTTTGTCTTCTACCCTTAATACTGCCACCACTAACTCTCCTGCTTTTGTTACCTTTTACTTGGACTGTGGTAATGACCTCCTACCTGATGACTCTGTTTCTGGTACTGTTTCCTGATGAATGACCTCCCAAAGCTGCCACAGTGCTCTAAAGCAAAAACAAAAATTAGACCCTGCACTGTTCTACTTAAAATTCTTTAATGGTTCATCTTCCCCTGTAAGTCCGGATGATAAAGTCCAAGCTGCCTAACATAAAAGGCCACACGTGGTCTGGCCAACCTCCTCTCTTAGCGTGCCCTGCTCTGAAGTTTATGTCAGCAACACTGAGGTGCTTTAGAGTAAGCAAAGGCCCTTGTACTGTTCTTCCACCTCCATGACTTTGCTTGTCCTGGCCTTTCTGCTTGTATTCACTTTGATCTGGCAACCTCTCCCTTTCATCTTTTACCAGCAGCTCAGTTACCATCTCTTCTAAAGGCTTTCCTGACTCTTCTTTCTCACTCCCTACCCCACCCTGGAGAGGTATCCCTCCTCCGGGTACCTGCAGCTTCCTGTAAACTTCTCTACCATTTCCTTCCATGCATGAGATAGCAAGGCTATTTATTGTGTTTGTATCCCAAAATAGATCGTGAACACACCAAAACAGGGAATGAGTATTTTCTATTTGTTTCCACTGAATATAACATATTATTTTACATTATTACCTGGTACACCTTCAACTGTTGGAGGAAGGTAGAAAAGGTTTGGAGAGCCACTGAGGTGAATGAGTCACTCAACAAAAGTTGAAGCAAGGAGAGAATGAAATGTATTGAGGGCCCAATCTGTTACATAGAGTAATGTTGTAGTGAACCCCTTAGGCTTGTTTTGTTACTATCACCAAAAGATTTTTTTCAGCCTAACGTGGAAATAAGGAAGGTGACTGAAACCTAGAGTGGGTGATCACCCAAAGAGGAGGATAGATTCTAGGGTGCCAAGAGACCAGCTACAAAGACATCTGAAGCCAAAAAGAGGTGGTGGGTACAGAGAAGAGGGCAGAGCTGAGGGGGATGATGAGGGCAGCGAGAAGGAAGGAGAAGGCTATGTGCACTGGGAGAGATGATGGGAGAAGGGGAGGGGAGTGGTGTGTGTGTGTGTGTGTGTCTGTGTGTGTGTGTGTGTATGTAAGAGAGACAGAGAGAGAGAAAGAGAGAGAGGGGAGAGAGAGAGAAATTAAAAACAGAGAAGGTCCAGGCACGGTGGCTTACACCTGCAATCCCAGCACTTTGGGAGGCCGAGGTGGATGGATCACCTGAGGTCAGGAGTTCGAGACCAGCCCAGCCAACATGGAGAAACCCTGGCTCTACAGAAAATACAAAAATTAGCCAGGCGTGGTGGTACACGCATGTAGTCCCAGCTACTTGGGAGGCTGAGGCAGGAGAATCAGTTGAACGCGGGAGGTGGAGGTTGCGTGAGCTGAGATCCTGCCACTACACTCCAGCCTGGGTGATAGAACAAGACTCCATTTCTAAATAAATAAACAAACAAGCAAACAAACAAACAAACTGAGAAGGCTCAGTTCAGAATCCAAAACATGGTGATGTCAGTGAGTAGAAGTTCAAGCTGCTCGAAAATCATATTCGGATTCATATTCTAACGAAATTAAATATCATTCTGTTGTGTAATAAATATGTTACTGTGATTAAAAGCCTGTTTGCCAGTTGGTGAAACCTTTTGGCATTTTGCATCACATTTCTATAGTCAGAGAATCATGTAAATCACAGAAATAATGACAGGATAGCTTTGGGGTATAATTCCTCCCTCTATTTATAGAAGCAGAGAATTCCAGTCTAATGTTCAGTTACATAATCTGAATTTTATCCAGCCTTCATTTTGAAATAATTTTTCCAAAAGCATGAAAAATAAAAATCCCTCTAGCCCCTCTTTCCTGCAAACAGTTTGTTCATCCATTATTTTAGCATCTGCAGAACACTTACCACAGATGAAACAAGTTGTCTTTAGAATTTCTTCTTTTTTCTGTTTTTCACTTCTGAGATCAGCAAAAGTGTCGATGATAACACCAAAAATCAAGTTCAGAACAATAATGATAACAATGAAATAAAAAAGAAGGTCATAAACTACTCGGGCAGCAAACAAGGGCTCCTGAAATAAAAATTAAAAAAAAAATGTGTGTGTGTATATAGATACATACATGTATGTGTATATATATGTGTATGTGTGTGTATATATACACATATATATACACACACACTTTCTAGGCATACTGATTGAGTACACTGTCTAGAATAGAGAATATATTCAATAAATGTTTGCAAAATGAATATAAATAGTATTCCAAGTTGGAAAAATAAGGCTCACTTTCCATCTTTACTTGAAGTGTTGTAAGAAAAACTTCCTAGCCTATTTCCAGAACCACTTAAATTTCTCTAGGACTGACACATGTCTTTCCCACAATGGTGGGACTTTGCTTTCTTTAGAAACAACTTTATTATGCCATTCTGCTAAATGCATTTTGGCACAGTGGTCTCCTATCCCAGACATTGTAGAAAAAGTAGTTAAATGCCAATTCCAAAAGTCAGTGATTAGGGAGCAAAGGAGGACCTAATGATCTGTCAATTTCTGGAATAGGCTTTATTCTCGGCCATACAGTGTCAAGTATATACAGCTCCTTCTTATTTCTACCTGATGAACAATATTAAAATGCAAATTAGAGACCATGCAATCCAGTTTTTTAACAGAAGAGGAACCTGAGGTTAAGAGGTTAGATGACTTGACAATATGATACAACTGGCCTGAGCAGAGCTAAGATGCTTCAAGCTCCCCCCCCGGCACTTGAGATTTTGCAGCTAGTGAGAAATGTTTCCACTTTGCCATTTTAATATATGAAATCCTGTTAGAATTGGCTCAATTGTATTTATCATGATAAATGATGGAGGCTATTCCTATGCAGAAGCAAAGAGTAAATCTTCATGCTCAAGAAACCTGATAGGCAAGAGGAAACCTCGTTTATGTTATTTATGTAACAATCAACTCCTATATAAAGTTCGCAGTCATGATTTCATTGCTGTAATGCAATACACAGATTAACTTGGAAACATTTCACCACTCTACAAACACACAAAGAATCGTAGTATATTAGCTGTTTCTATGTAATCCTAGCAAACAATTAATTGGCTTTAACAGCCATGGCTATACTTTTAAAGCAAATGGTACAATATATTATCCTGAAAACCAAACCCAAATTATAAATGCTGTGAAGAAAGGTTTAAAAAAAAAAGATGTGCTTCCTGAAAAAATACTTTTACTCTGGCTTACATCTTTTGATGGCCTTCTTAGCACATCCCCCACGCCACCGCCGTTCCTGAGGCCCTGGTTCAGCACGGTGACAATGCACATAAGGAGAGTGTCACACGTCCTTTCAATTCCATCTTCATACTCTTCATCAGCTAAAAAACATATAGAAATATATGATATAAACTATGCAAAAATATATAAAATAAAATACACATAAAATGAAATATACATACAGTAAATACACATACATATACATAACTATGTATATATACACATATGTAAATATACATAAAATAAATATACATAAAAGATACATACAAATATATAAGAATATAATATTAAAAACATTGTAGCAAACTTACGTTTAAAAAAATATACTGTTACCTCCTTCTAACGGGCTATTTCTAATTGTGCCATGACACAACTTTTGGAAGTCACACAGCATCTGTTCCATATGTGGCAGCACATGACTGACACATAATAATGAAGCTACATATATAATGTCCTCAAATATTTTGTTTCTTCTATAGGTGGAAAATAACAGGATGAAAAGCACAAAACATAAGGCTCACATTCATTGTGCTTGTTATGGTAGGAAGAGATTGTGGCAAAACCTGGAAACACAGTCATGTTACCAAGGAGGCAGAAGTACTGCAGGGGAAAGAGCGTGAACAAGGAAGTGTGCTTGGCTTCCAGTTCTGCTCTGTTCCCGCACTGCGACTTGGGCAATATTAGCATGCTCATCTGTAAAATGGGGAGAGCTGTCTGGGGGTTACACTCTTCAGAGGGTTGTTTAAAATTACATTTAGGGGTCCAGGGGCAGTGGCTCATGCCTATAATCCCAGCACTTTGGGAAGTCGAGGCGGGTGGATCACTTGAGGTCACGAGTTCGAGACCAACCTGGTCAACATGGAGAAACCCCATCTCTACTAAAAATACAAAAATTCGCCAGACATGGTGGTATGTGCCTATAATCCTAGCTACTCGGGAAGCTGAGGCAGGAGAATCACCTGAACTTGGGAGGTGGAGGTTGCAGTGAGCCAAGATCACGCCACTGCACTCCAGCCTAGGTAACA
>NW_012115777.1:4114785-4137237 GCF_000951035.1 Colobus angolensis palliatus | reverse complement strand
GACAGAGAGACTCTGTCTCTTAAAAAAAAAAAAAAAAAAACAAGAATTCTCAGCAAACTGTCACAAGAACAGAAGACCAAACACCACATGTTCTCACTCATAGGTGAGAATTGAACAATGAGATCACTTGGACACAGGAAGTGGAACGTCACACACCGGGGCCTATTGTGGGGAGCGGGGAGGAGGGAGGGATAACATTAGGAGATGCTAATGTAAATAATGAGTTAATGGGTGCAGCACACCAACATGGCACATGTATACATATGTAACAAATCTGCACGTTGTGTACATGTACCCTAGAACTCAAAGTATAATAAAAAATTTAAAAAAAGGAAAAAAAAAACAAGCAAACAACAAACAAACAAAAATGCAGAAGTAGCAGTGATGCAAAGAGATAGAAATAGGGAGAGAAACTGTACACAGGTAATTAGAGGGGAGTCCCTCTAATTAATGTAGACTCTATATTAAGTAGTAGAATCGAGTTTGCCTTGACTCGTCAATGTTCTAAGACTTGAGTAGAAAGGCATTTCACATGCCAGGGACAGAACGCCCCAGAGGTAGAAAAATCTATGCTTGTACGATGAACAGCAAATAAACCAGTAAGTATGGGTGAGAGGAGTGGAAGACGAAGCTGGAGCAATAAACTGGGAGCTCTCTGTGAAGCTGTAGGGAGTTTGGATTTTATTGGGCAGGTAATGGAGCATCATGGAAAGCCTGAGTTGGGGTAGGGGAGGAAATATTCAAGGCGGTGATTTCTGACAAATAGTCTAGGGGTGATATACTGGATGAAATGAAGAGGAAAGAATGACTGGAGGTGGAAGGACCACTTAGGAGGCAGTTGCAATAATTCAGGCATGATGTTCTATGAGCCTCAACCAGGGTAATGGGAGAGAAGAGGCAAAGGATGAATGAAAGGAAGCTGATAGAACTGTAGGCAGAAGTGGAAAGGCAGCATTAAATACAACTCTGAGGCCTCCCAGTCATGGGTGACTTAGGAGAAGGATCGTCCCATTAGACCATAGAAATAGGCCATTTAGAAGGAAGAACTGGATGTAGGGTGTTTTGATGAAGGCAAGGAAAGCATCTCAGATGATTTGTATGTTTATAGAATGAGAAGATGATAAAACATTTTTAAAAGTCAGAGAGGACAAGAGAGTTCAGAGGATACTGTGATCCAAATTAAGGAAGATAGTAATTTTAAAGATGTCAAAATTGCAGAATAGTCAAAGGCAATGAGAAGCAAAGAAACGGTCACTGGATTAAACAATAGGGTCATCAGGAAACAGTAGGAAGAAGGCAAATAGTAGAGAAAAAGCAGTGCAGAAATTAAAGGAGAGAGAGTCGGTCAACTGTTTTACAGAGAAATTTGGCACTAAAGGAAGGAGACTAGTAGGATATGAGTTTTGGGGAATAAGAAAACCCAGAGGAAGGTTGAATTAGGACCTAAGATGTGTGTAGGAAGAGAGAGAGAGAACAGATGATGACAAGAAAAAGATTTCAGAGGTAAGAACAATGGTCCAGCTGATGGTGGCCATGAAGTAATGATAAACACAGGGGTAGTTATAAAAGAAGGGAGAGGGCCAGGCGCAGTGGCTTATGCCTGTAATCCCAGCACTTTGGGAGGCTGAGGCGGGCAGACTACCTGAGGTCAGAAGTTCAAGAACAGCCTGGCCAACATGGTGAAACCCTGTCTCTACTAAACATACAAAAATTAGCTGAGCGTGGTGGCACAAGCCTGTAATGCTAGCTACTCAGGAGGCTGAGGCAGGAGAATCACGTGAACCTGAGAGGCAGAGGTTGCAGTGAGCCAAGATTGTGCCATTGCACTCCAGCCTGGGTAACAAGAGCAAAACTCCATCTCAAAATAATTAAAAATTAAAAATTAAAAAAAAAGAAGAAGAAGAAGGGAGAGAACATGTTGCTTACAAACAAAAGGAAAGAATTAGTGAAAATAGACTTTTAATGTGGAGACATTTAAAAAAACTAAATATATACCTATGAAGGACTTAAAACAGTGCTTGGCATATAGTTAGGATTCAATACATTCTAGCTATCGTAATTATCCTTACTGAGAGATGGTAGTTAAATCTTATGAAAAGTTTTGGTTTTAAAACAATCAACAAATTCTATGCTTGAATTCTATGAGGTTAAATAATCCTCATTTTCAGTTGACTAGTAAAATACAGTATTTTTTCTTAATTTATAATGCAAATCAAATCTTTTATATGAGGGAAGGAATACAAACATATTTTAGTGGCTCTGAAATAGTTCCCTCTAATCTGAGGTGTTAATCTATAAATTTTAAAAAATATTGGCCATGCTTGAATAACAGTATTTAATAATGTCATTTTTCTGCTTTAATAATTAAATTATTCAGTGTTATGGTTTCTTAGAAAACAAGGGATTGTTGCTGAGACTCGTTTGAAAGTATGAATGCAAATGGACACCTCTTGTGGGTGGAACACCTGAGGTCAGGAGTTCAAGATCAGCCTGGTCAACATGGTGAAATACCTTCTCTACTAAAATACAGAAATTAGCCAGGTGTGGTGGCACATGCCTGTAATCCCAGCTACTCAGAGGCTAAGGGAGGAGAATCACTTGAACCCGGGAAGTGGAGGTTGCAATGAGCTGAGATCGCACCATTGTACTCTAGCCTAGATGACAGAGCGAGACTCCGTCTCAAAAATGAAAGAAAGAAAGAAAGAAAGAAAGAAAGAAAGAAAGAAAGAAAGAAAGAAAGAGAAAGAGAGAGAGACAGAGAGAGAGAGAGAAAGAAAAAACCTTATGCTTGTTAGTCTTAAGCTTTAATTATAATCAATTCATTGGTGGAAACGCTGATTTTAAAAATTTCAACTAGATCCAAACTGTCAGTACTGCTGGAAAAATAAATAAATAACAAGAAATAAAAATTTTAATGAGAAAAAAAAATTAAAACACTGGGGACCCAGTGGGAAGTGAAAATGTAGAATGCATTAAGGCTGACTGGTTTCAGTATTCATCAATCTTTTCTATTAAAGTAAAATACCCAAACATATTAAATTTGAATTATTCATAAATGTTAAGTGTCTGTGAACTTTGTCCTTTTTTATGTACATTCAAATGATTTTTACTTGTAAAATAACTATAATTGTGTTTTGTAAATTGTTGCGAAAAGACCTTGCTTTTTTTAAGGTGAATATTTTTGTTCAGGAACCAGGGAGGTCTGCAGCAAATGAAATACGAACTTTTTTTTTTTTTTTTAAACACAGTTGGTTGCCAGTTACTGTGTGAATTTTCTGGCACTGGGACAATGACCTTCCCTGCATCCACAGGAGCCCTCCGAGGGAGCTGGCCACTCTGCCTCCTAGTCACCGTGAGGCTTGTTATTAAGCTACTGTGTATGTCTGCGCCTTTTGTAACATGGACCTGCTGTCCACAAGGTAACAAACTAAGGCTGTCACAGATGCACACTAGGGTTTGCAAGTTAAAATTTAATCCTGGTCTTAGACATAGAAGTTATTTTTAAATTTAAGTGACACATGCTGCACAACAAACCCCAGGTTCTAGCTTTCACTCTACTTTTGCAGTTAACTACATGCAGTCAAAATTTAAAAGTGGCAAAGGCTAGCAGATCAAATCCATAGCATTTTCAAACAGATGAATTTTATCACTTACAATGTCAAATACAAAAAGTGTATGGGAGAAAGAGTAGATTAATACAGGCATTCCTGTACTTTCATTACTGATGGAGGAATACTCCCCAATTGTGAAAAGCTATTGCCACCATCTCTGGCTTCCGGCAGTATCTGTGACACACCTCCAGAGATGAAACTCCTCCACTCTCCAGATGGAATCCTCGCTTTCCTCCCTACTCTGGCAGCTATCCTTACAAAATCATCTCCACCTCTTCCCCCAACTCCTAGCTCTGCTGCAGCCTAAAAGATAGAGACTTTCCCCAGTGTGCCTGGGAGGAACAAGTCACCATTTGTCCATAGGAAGGAGAAATGATGTTCTTTGTGTAATATATTAGGTGAAGTGCAGGTTATAGAGGTTTTCCTGGGAAGCCTTTTATAAGAGTTTGTATTCAGGTTCATGAATAACAGTTTATCAAGCTTAACATTATTAATATTTTGGGCTGGATGATTCTTTGTTGTGGGCTGTCCTGTGCAATGCGGGATGCTTGGCAGCTTCCCTGAACTCTACCCACTAGATGCCAGTAGCACCCCATCCCAGCTGTGACAACCAGACATGTCTCTAGACATTGTCAGATGTTCCTGGGGGGTTGGGGTAGGGGTGGGGACAAAATAAACTCCAGTTCATAAATATGTAATAGAGAATATTTATATTCAAGAAATTGCCTTTAGTAGGTATAAAGAAAGGTTTAAAGAAAATCTATCCAAACATACTCAGTGAAATGAAATAATCTCAAATTTTGGTTAGGGAAGAAATAACTTATAGTGATCCTTTAATTTGGAGGCAATAAGACAGAATGTTGGAACCTAGGCTTTGAAATCTATGTCGATATATATTGACTAATTAGCTACGTGATCTTGGCAACCTATTTAATGCCTCTTTCCTTAGGGTCCTTACCTAAAATGTAAGGATAACTAGTAGTATCTATCTATCTCACAGGGTTGTTGTGATAATTAAGTGACATAATGCACACAATGTGCTCAACGCAGTACCTGAAATGAGTAAGCCTTCTCCACGTCCTTGAACATGTCTCAGGGCATTCACTCTCGGATGTTCCATGTGCCCTGAACACACTTCCCCCTCCTCTTGGCCTGACTAGCTCCTTCTCATCCTCCAAGTCTCAACTTAAGTAATTCCTCTTAGAAAGGTCTCTCTGTCTAATCTCCCAACAGCCAATCTCTATTGTGATGATCAGCCATAGCACTGCTAGTAATACTCACCTTATCTTATAACTTTTTATGTTTCCCTTACTAGAAGTTTTATAAAGGCCAGAATCATGTTTGTTTATTCAACACTGTGTCCTCAACACCTAGCATGGTGGCTGGCCCAGAGTATGGGCTCAACAAATGTAACTATATGAAAGAATGAATGAAGGAATGAATGTACAAGGCTTTTACTATATTATCATACTCATCATCAAGGTTTATACTGAATAGACTTAACTACTGTCCTGTTTTCTAAAAGTATTTACTTTTTAAATTTTAAGATCAAAATGTCACAACAGTATTAACATGTGAAATAATTACAATAGACCATCTGGTTGAGCATCAACAGTCATGCCTGGGGAGCTGTATAAAGCCTAACATTTGCAGGATTACACAGAGCTGGGCAGTCAACCATCCTGGGGGAGTCTCACACTATGAATGACCTGGAAAACCCCATTCTAGGAGAGTGGCCCTGGCAGTTCTCTCTGTCCGTGCCTTGGGAGCCCTGGCTACCACACTGTGGGTAAGACTCAGATCCTCTGCTGGGCCCACTGGGTCAGCCCTCTCTGTACACTCTGGAAGAAGGACTACTAACTTTGTTGCTGGTTCACTAGCAAAGCAATATTTTGTCTTGAAATCAAACCACAGTTAAAGTATATTTGCTTTAAAATAAAGGAAACAATAGTAGAGAAATGTTCAGAGATAGAAGACCAATGCAAGCATAGGGCCACTGATACTTGGAACCATGTTGTTAAAATAAAATAATAAAAAGTTAATAATAAACTTTTTAACATATTATTTTTCATACTCAAGGGGAAAAATGTTGAATTGAAAAAGAAACAAATACTGATGACAATCATCTGAACTTTGGGGTGGCCAAAGAGATCCCAAGAGTCATTTAATTTTACCCAGCTATTTCAACTATGTCCAAGTTTTCAAAATATCTCTTTCTAAAAAGTGATTTTTTAAAAAGTCACGGATAATGATGGAAAATGAGGGACACCTGTAGAGCTGAATTTGAGACTGTGACAGATCCTGCAAGCTGCTGAAAAATGCTGTTTGACACCAAGACAAGATACTAAAGTGGATCACTAAAGAGACAGCGTGAGTTAGGACCATCCCACGCTATCAGTGCATTCAGTACACGTTCAGACTAACCTCAAATTAGAAACGTAGCAGACATCATGTATCTGGGCTTTGGCAAAATGTCTTTGATAAAGAGTCTCATAAAATCATTTCAAAAAAGATAGAGAAACATGGGCTGAATGATATTAACAGTTTATTTAAGAGAGATTTCTATGCAACTGAAGAATTGTGCAAAATGCAACCCTGTCCATGTGAGAGCATGTTCTAGAGCTTAGCACTGCGCTGCTGTCCTATGCATTTCTGGCACATTTAATGGAAATCTTCTAGAACAGAGGCTGGCAAAAAAAAAAAAAAATTTCTGTAGCCAGATGGCAAATATCTTAGGCTTACATACAGTTTCCCTCACGTTTTTCTTGAAAAAAAAAATAAAAATTTTACAATCATTCTTAGCTCTAGGGCTGTATAAAACTAGGGCAAGTCATATTTTCCCATGGGACATAGTTTGCCATCTTCTGTGTAAGGGTGTGTCAAACTTGAGGACATAAGGGAGAATAAATATATTGCTTGACAGAATCCGGATCCATACAGACACCGTGAGGCTCATGGCACATTAGAACAGGAAGGGACCTGAAACCTAGAGATCATCTGGGCAAAAACCTCCTGATCTATTCACTGGTCAAACTGGGATATCCTGGGATTATGGGTTGGCAAAAATATATAGAAAAAAATGCATGGGCTTCTATTTGAAGTCCCAAACTCCTAATTATATGAGAACAGGGTGGCTGTTTATGACTTGACAGCTGAACCAGTGAAGGATGGCATTTTAGCCAACGGTCAGCCAAATATGGGTCAAGAGTGTGATGTGGTTCTAAACTCCAGTATCCAGAATAAGATAGCACCTTTCAACTGCTTGCCCTGGAGTGTCATGGCAGTAGTCACTGTTACAGTATGTGAGGAAGGCTAAAGAAATTGGAGGTGTTTAGACTGGAGAATGCAAATAACAGGATTTTACAAACTGCAGAGCACAATACTGCTATATGAGTCAAGAATGAGCTGGTTCTTATTGTGAGCCTTGACTGGGAGAGCAGGCAGCAGGGGGGAGAAGTTCTGGTGACAGCTGCCCACAGTGCCTATGGCTGCTGGGACACTGGATGGAATGTATTTTAGGTGCTTAATTCTCTCTTTAGGTCAAAAAGCATAAAATATTTACAGTAGAAGGGTCTATTCATTATTCCTCAAGCAATAGTCCAACATCTCAAGGAAAAGGACATTTAGGAAAGAAAGCACTATCACTATGACCAGACAAACAGTGTGGTCCCAGATGGAAACTGAGGAACTCCACACCTACACTACGCTTAACTCTTTCTTCCCTTATCTGTCCTAAGTCTAACTTTGCCCTCTGTAGATACAACACATCAACTCCTACTAAATCTGCTCCTTTTTGTATACGACCACCCTTGAGATATTTGAAGACATACACTCCCTAAATCTTTGCTGCTTCAGGAAACAGATCACTAACTTCTACAGTTCATTAAATATCACACATGCCATAGTTTCCAGACTGCCACATCCTATGAGATCAATTCATAGTTTAAAAAATTATTTTTGTATGTATGGTTCCATTTGATCCTGTGGAGGAAGGGAAAGTTTCATTCTCATTCTCTCTCTAGAGATAGGCAGGCAAGTCATCTGAACAAAGTCCAGGAAATTTGCATAACTGTCCAAGACACAGAGCTATAGGGTGTCAGGTCCAGGATTACTACCAAGTCCTTTGAGTTATAAGCCCATGCTCTTCCCTATCCTGTGTTAAAGGCTACACAGCTAAAAGGGATTCAGTGTGGTTTGCAATATGGTAATAGAATCTTCAGCAGCACATACCACAGGGTAAATGTGCTGAATCCTCCTGAGTAGAAACAATACAAGGGACAGGAGAGGGGTACAAAATGACCAATGTGGGAATCTTTTCTCCAGTTCAAATCATCTTGGTTCTTTTACCCTCTATTCTTCTATTTCAATCCATCATGAAATTTGTAGAGCAACTCCCTAAGATGTAATAATATTTACCAAATAAAACTTCAGAGATATCAAGTTCATACTGACCCAGAGTCCTTTATACAAACCTGTATTTGAAGCTGGAATTGTGGGTGAACAGTTCTCCTTGGCACATGCTTCCATCATGGTAGTTAAAGTCATGGTAGGCACTTGATGACTGCCTAAGAAAATACAAAGTAGTACATAATATAGAGTCAAATATGCACCTGATGAAAACTGAACCTACAGTTCTAAAGATATGTAAATTAAAGCCATTCATACTACAACTTAGCTGTGTTCCTAAAGTCCTAGGAAATTAGTATGGAATTCTGAACACAGTTTTGCTTATTGAAGCAATTTTATAAATGGAGAATAGGTTCATAGCCCAACCCACTAAAAGCCTTTTATACCTTTTTTAAGTGGTTGAGATAAAGTATTAATACTGTAGACCTTTACAACCATGTGTAATAATGTTTCTATGGGCAAACTCATTCAGGGTTCTGACTTGGGATGCCAGGAACGTATTTCCCTCAATGCAGTTGGCAGTCCCTGAGCCCTAAGCCACTGGTCCCTACAGCTGAGGCAGGGACTGCTGCTGGTAGTGGTTCTAATGGTTAGGTACAGGCTCTAGGGAACTAAGGGCATCATATGCCTTGGGGAGCAAGAATCTTCTGCCAGATCTGTGTTCAGGATCTTCTGTTCTTCCATAGTCCCCAGGAATCCATCTGCTTCCTGGCTCACCACCTATTTCCCTGACCCAGAATAGAGTAGAAAATAGGCACCCTCCTATTTGTATGAAACAATGTTTCATTTTTAAAAATGTTTTTGTTAGTAACAAATATGAAGTAAAGAGGTTCCTCTCAAACCTATTTTTCACGTAGAGCCATCAAGGGAAATCTTTATGATGGAGAGACAAGGGTGGGTCCAGTTGCAGCTACAAAGGTTGTAGCAGTATTGATGTGCATTTCCCAGCAATGCCACACCCTGGTTACCCTGACTCGGACTCATCAGCTGAGGTGGGGTAGAAGTGGCAAAGGAAAGCTGGAGTTTGGAGGAAACATGAGGAGGCAGAGTGAGGCTGAGAGAGCTAGTGTCCTCCGCAGAAAGGGTCCACAGATTTACCTCCATCCCCTGAGGGTGGGCACATCCCCATTAACCCTAAGTTGAGGGTGGGTGGGTGTAGGGGGTCAGAAAGTGAGAGGAGAGGAGTATGCCCTGTGGCCATTCCCTTACTTAAAGCATTCCCTTACTTACTGAAGCATCCTGCTAGGCTCCACAGGCCCAGAGCTGAGGCTTGGGAGAACAACAGTCAACTAGAGGACATGGAGATAAATCTGTGGACCTTATAATTGAATGGAGACAGTGAAGTACAGATTTTTTTTTAATGTAATACATCAGAGGAGGAAGAAGTGAATTCTAGGAGGGGGAAAAAAAACAGAAAGCTTTTTGGAAAAGGGTCCATCTAAAGGAGTCATAGGACTTAGATTCATCAAGGTAAGGCAGGGAGCAAAGGGGGTGATTCCAGGTGCAATTTGTCTGACAAAAGGCACAGAGGTCAACAAAGGCATGGACCAGCCAGAGTGACCAGAGCTACCAGCCACTACTTTAAACCAAGAACCCCACATCCAATGCAGATCCAAAGGCTGTGAACCAATGAGAGACAGTGAGAGCTGTGGTTGGAATGAGTAATTTGGGCAGGCAGAAGAGAGGCTGCAGGTGGGGAAGCTACATGGCGGCTCCTGCAGAATTCTGGGTGAGTGGAAATGAAGGTGAGAAACAGAAGTCGTGAGAAACAGGAGAGTGGCCCTGAAAATGGGGAAGAGGGACAGGTGTGGGTGAGAGAAACTGTCACCTCCACTTCTCAACAGATCCTTCTCTCCAAGTTCACAGACTTTTCTAAGACACCAATTTCCTGATCATTGCTCAAGTGGCAGCTATTTCATCGATCAAGCCAGATTCCTCTGGTCCTACAGGCAGGATCTGTGTTTCCAATGGCATTTGCCAATTACCCATCCTCTACTCTCACAGGACCCTGTGATGGCTTTACCATTCAGCTTTAGAACTCTCAACCTCTCCCCGTTGCTCCCACCAACTGGTTTTCTGATCTTTTCTTCTCATTCGCTAAAGAGTTGCATACTTCTTTCCAAATTTCACTGGCTACCCAGGGGTGTTCTCAATGTCACTCAATATACATAGTCAACTTTGCAAGTAAATAGTGTTCAATACATGAACGAATAAACTTAGCTCTGTGTATCAACAGAGACAATATATGGCATTAGAAATGAAATTTAAAATATTGTGAAAACAAGGGTGTTTTTCCTAGGGCATCATGTCATGTATAATCTCAATCTATGAAACAAACACTCTTAATCTATGAATAACCAAGGGTTTAACTTTGTTAACTGTTCCCATATGCTGGGTTTTCATCGTATTTATAAAAGCTTATTTAACAGCATTCTATATGAATGTACATACATTTTTAATAAAGAGCTTGAAACTTCTGGTCTACTGTTGTCCATTTTGTAAAAAACAAAAAAAGAAAAAAGGCATTTCTCCAAGGAAAATATTTATATTCATAATACAATGATAACCAAGTTACTTTTTAAAGAGCACAAAATATTTACCACTTGATTCATAAGACAATAATTGCTGCACACATTTTGATTTCATAAATTACGATTCAGTGTTAGACTCAATCTGTACTGAGTTACTCAATGTCATCATGCCTCAAATCTAGTAAGTAATTAAAATAATTAATGTGGAGGTTTTGGGAAGCAGACAGTCTATATATATACACACACACATACATACATACAAACACAGGTCCCTATATTTATACCTGTAAAATTCTGGGAAAAGTAACATTTAAGGAAGAAGAACAAGAAAGACAGTAAGAGAAAATACTTTATGTTCTTGTGAATAAAGAATAATACCTAGGTATAAAATTCAGGACAGTCTCAAGTTTAATAACTTCCAGTCCACATATATGATGTTTCCATTCTGTGCTTTGATGACTGAGACTTACTAATAGACTTAAATGCCATAATCTAAGAAAGACACTACCATATATTATCAATTTAGTAATTAACAAATGTTTGTTAAAGGCAAGAGAGAATACCATTTGCCAGGCATCACTAATTAAATCCTAGTTTTAAATGTAATGGCTTGAGGAGAAAGAGTGTCATATTTTGGTTTCCATTCTCTACAACCCATAGTCAACAGAATCACCCAGAGAAACCATTAGCAAAGAGCAGAACTATGATTTCTACCCAGCAAAGCAGGAGAGGAGGAAAAAGAATAATAAACTTCGGAAGCTTAACCAAAACAATACAAGGTAGGAAAGGGGGAAACACACTTCAGAAAGCTCAATAAATAAAAAAATCAAAATAACACAGAGAGAATAAAGCCTAACACCACAGGAATCACACTGATTATAAATGAATGGTGTCTAACCAGTAGCAACAAAAATAAAGAGAGTATAAAAATTCTGAAAGTCACACACTGATAGATTTGGTCCATGAATCCCAATATTTTGAGCATGTCTTCTTTGTTTTGCTCAATATTTTGAGCAAATTTCTTATGATCTGGTGGTTTCAAATCAAAGCATTTATCATTTTCAATTATTTAAGTACAATATTATATACTATGATCAAACATGTATGGAATAATGATTGTGAATGATGCTCGCTGTTACTTTTGGGGGAGACAGGGAAAAAGAGGGAGAAAAGATTTTTAAAGTTATTATCCTGCATTGAAGTTGCTGACTATCTTTTGGATAGGGGGGTGTCCTCAGCTTTATTGAAACTTTCTTACTGAGACTGCGCTGGGATGATGTTTCTCGTGTAAGTATTTCCCTGTACACACTGACAGCTAATATACAGCCTAAGAGTACTTCACATTCCTGACTCTTAGTAGTAAACAAACATATTCTCAAAAGAATAAAAGAAAATGTTTCCTCCATTTGGGTTTATCTGTAAACATATTCTCAAAGGAATAAAATAAAACATTTCCTCCATTCGGGTTTATCTGTAATCCTGTTAACAAGCTACACACAAGTCATATCTGCCATCAGAGAAACCTCATTTAGTGGTAATAGCAATACCTGTAACAGGAGTTCGGTTTTTCAGCCTATCAACTTCCATAGTGAAGTCATCCTTCAAAAAAAGGAACCCAATAATGGAAAACAGGTAGACGAGGATGAGAGCCAGGACTGCAGTTAGAATAATTGAGCGGCCATTTCGTGTGACACTTTTTATGACATTCAGCAGAGTCTCTTCTCTGTACACCAAATCAAAAAGCTACAAAGATAAAGAAAACAGTAATAAGAAAAGAAGGCATTGGAGGAAAAGGTGAACAAACATAAATATAATTACAAATACAAATGCAAACCATTCTAGTTTATATATAAAAAAAAACCTAAACCACCTTAAAATGAACCAAAGTATTTATTTCTTCTCCAGCTAGAATATATTAATAAACTGTTTTTCTGTAAAGATACATCTAGCACAACATATAATGTGCATCTGTGGGTTTCATAACCAACATAGTATCAATTTACTAAAACATTATAGAAATAGCTTAGTTTTGGCCGGGCGCGGTGGCTCAAGCCTGTAATCCCAGCACTTTGGGAGGCGAGACGGGCGGATCACGAGGTCAGGAGTTTGAGACCATCCTGGCTAACACGGTGAAACCCCGTCTCTACTAAAAATACAAAAAACTAGCCGGGCGAGGTGGCGGGCGCCTGTAGTCCCAGCTACTCGGGAGGCTGAGGCAGGAGAATGGCGTAAACCCGGGAGGCGGAGCTTGCAGTGAGCTGAGATGAGGCCACTGCACTCCAGCCTGGGCAACAGAGCGAGACTCTGTCTCAAAAAAAAAAAAAAAAAAAGAAATAGCTTAGTCTTACATTTGAATTCAGAAAAGTTATATTGTACTTTACCAACTTAGCTACTTATTCTTTATTTTTAGTCTTACTGATATTCTGCTGTTACTTCCAGAATATGTAAAATGGCTTAAGTGAGAATGCTGAATTAGGTCCTCATAAGTGATGAATAATTGAGAAATTCATTAAATGTATTATTTAATCAAGGGATTAGAGATGAAATTTAAAAATATTTGGAAAATGCCAACATCCTTCCTTAGTAACAGGGTATAATGAGGAAAAAAAAACCTATTACTTTAGTATATACTTGGAAATGGAAGTAGAAACAAAAATATAATATGTAATTTTGCTAATTGACTTTCTCTAATAGGTTACTACCTATTTTGTCTTCAGTAGTAGAAAATCTATGCATTAGTCAAGCTCTGTGTTTGCAATCTGTAGTAGACACTAAGGACAATTTAATTTATTGCTACATTATAAAGTTGAAATTATACATTAGAAAGTACATGTTTTATTATTAAAATCTGGTTAAATGCAATAAAATCACATTCACTTTTAGAAAGGTATAAATATCTGTTTGGAAATGAATAGTATTTTAAAAATTGGAATAATTGGAGTTTGTCTTCTATCTGCGGGCAGTAATTAGAGTTTCTGAACTAGCTGAAATGATCAATTATGTGTCATATACCCTTTCAGGGCCTTGTCTATTTTTTTTCTGAGTACTGAGGGTTATACAGTTACTGTCCAATTTAATTGTAGTCTTGCAAATAATTGCTGTCTAGATATTAACTTGTTTGCTCACCTTAGGAAACTGCTATTTTATGATGGTTAAATTTTTTTAAAGTCTATTTTGCTATCTACTTACCTCCTGGAAGGAGCAGTCAGCTTTAGAAATAAAGTCAATATTCTTCAGTACAGACAAATTAACTAATGCACATTCAACTTCCAAATTGTCGACACTGTGGCTTATTAAATTTATTTAAGCAGAAAGTTGACATAGTTGAGATTTTTCTTTAAGTTAACTCAGCAGAGGTTTAAAGAAAAAAAAAAATCTGGCAATGTGCTGTAGTTCAGCCCTAGAGGAAGTTTATAGCTTTCAGAAGCTCCTGGGATGCTTGCTAAAAATGCATATGCCTGGGTTCCATTCTAGGCCCATGGAATCAGAATCTTACAAAAGCTGTTGACATTGGGCAGGCTGATTGTTCTTTCCATTTATTTCTGAAAACAAAATCTAGAGTGTGGTTTTTATTATTCTGGATAAAGGACTGACAATTGTGGGTACAACAGGTAGTTAATATTCAAATATTTTTTCAAATATAAAAAATCTTTAAAAATATGCTTACATATGATTTTTGGTATTATGTATATTACAATTTTCTTCTAGTACTCTAAACATCAAAATAGACTATATCCTTTTCAGAACCAACCCAATAAGAACAAACTAGCATCAATACTGTAAGATTTGAAAGATAAAAGACCAGAGGAAAATACAGCTAGAAAATGGGGTTAATAAAAACATAAACATGAGTACATCATTTCACATGTTTTTCATGTTATCTGATATGGTTTGGCTCTGTGTCCCCACCCAAATTTCATCTCGAATTAAATCGCCATGTGTCAGGGGAAGGACCTGGTTGGAAGTGACTGGATCATGGGGTGATTTCCCTCATGCTGTTCTTGAGATGGTGAGGGAGTTCTCTGGAGACCTGATGGTTTTTAAAGCAGCAGTTTCCCCTGTGCTCTCCTCTCTTTCTTTTGCCACCGTGTAAGACATGCCTTGCTTCCCCTTTAACTTCCACCATGATTGTAAGTTTCCTGAGGCCTCCCCAGCCATGTGGAACTGTGAATCAATTAAAACTCTTTTGTTTATAAATTACTCGGTCTCAGGTAGTATCTTCATAGCAGTGTGAGAATGGACTAACACATTCTCTGTTTGATGGATCTTGATGTTCCTAGTCTCCCATACTATCCCTATCCATTTTATAAACAAGAAAGTTGAGCACAAAAGTATTATAAATTCATCAAATCCTATACATTAAACGGGTATAGCTTTCTGTATGTCAATCATACTTCAGTAAAGTAGTTTAAAAATTACAGAATATTACATGTCAGTCAGGTAAAAGTGCTGGGTATAATAGGACTTTATATATCACAGACAGGTTAAAAAATGAACTTTTCTGGTGAATCAGGGCAAAAAGAATTCATTTAGATTGTTAGAACAGAAAAAATATCTACTAATGAATAATCTAACTTAACTGCCTATAAGTTTATATGAAAATACAATAGACAAATCTACTCTTCACTGTGGCTCTTTCAAATGTTTGAGGGTATATGGAAAATTGGCCTCATTTCAGTCTTCTCAAATGGGTGTGCTAGATAATAGGGAGGCAGGAGGTGCTGGATTTGTCCCTCATGACTCAGGCAAATTTTTCAACAAAATGTTTTTAGATCTTTAACTTGTTTTCAGGGATCATCTCATTGGACAATGCTCTCCACTGCATGCCAACTATGAACTAGAAAGATAAATAAATTGTTCCTATGGCATCATGATGGTAACCTGGTAGTGCTTTTTAAGTCTCAAAATATTATCACATATGTGTATTGACTCCTCTCCTGGTTTATGGCTATAAACCAGTACATACGTAGGAAGGTAAATCAGAATTTGTTTAAAAAGCAACCTTTAGAAAAAAATCTGAAAGAGCTGCTTAATGAGTTAAATATATGTAGATAAGTTTAACAGCAATGACATATTAAACCGATAACTAAAAGACTGTTCTTAAAACAACTGTCTTTTTGTTATGATTTTTTTTAATTCCCCTCATTTTACTTACATGCCACTCTAAAGGTATGCATAATTTTTGATATTATAAATAAAATACAGTGATTTCAGTACCGAAGAAAATATACTCCTATTTTGTCTCCCACACTCTGTAGAATCTTTAAATGTAAAGGGAAATATTAGTTGGCTGAAAGCAAAAGCAGCCCTTGTCATGTGAAGCCTGGGTCAAGAGGTGGGGTGACTGGTTGCTTCTCAGAGAGGAAATAAAGAACTCCACCACCTGTGTGGTTTCCCAAAGAAAAAAAGACTACGAATGATAATAATTCACGCTTTTCCTAGGAAATTCTAAAAATAACATAATTTGTCCTAAATGTCAGGCTTTGCTTAAAAAAAAATCAAAGGAAGAGGCATAAGAAGCAGCAGCATTGTATACTTTTTCAGCAGTGATTGTCCACATAGCGATGTACTCACCAGGAAGCTATAGAAGAATTCATGGACAAAAAGGCCCAGCATGCAAACCAGGACATATGCCACGTGATAGAGAAAGGCCATATCCAGGATGACTGCTCGGTACCCACGGGTGAACGTGCCACGATTTCCAACAAAACTCACCAGAAATACAATTTTATTACAAAGCTAAAGGGAGGAAAGGATTAGAGATTACTGTCTTATTTATCCTGAAACTCACATGAATGAAAACTATTATTCATAAAGTCCATGACTTTTTGACATGGATGAAACTATTATTCATTAAAATCTATGACTTTTTGACATGGATGAAAACTATTACTCATAAAGTCCATGACTTTTTTCATAATTTCTCATTTTATAGTTCTTCAGCATTGCTTACAAATTGGCATGTAAACATTATACATGCAAAACTTGCATCCTTTGCAGCTTCAGGAAGAGAGAGAATGATAAGAGACTATGCAATCAAGACAGGTCTGGATTTAAATCTTGGCTCTTCCATTACTGTTGTATGACTTAGTTCATGCAGTTGAAGGACTTGATGGTTTATTCTGAAAAACTGGAATAAAAGAATTTCCACCTCATAGAACCCCTCAGATGATTAAATGATATAATATGTACGAAGTCCTTAATACAATGACTCCTAAAAATATTACTTTTATTATATTTTTATAGTAAATGTAATATGTAAAATGTTTTTATGATGCTGTAAATATAACAGAAAAATATATTTTCAGAAAATATCCAGAGATCTGTTCTTGATTTTGTGTTTTTACTCTGTCTACTGAGTAGTATTTTAAACAAGTAAGTGATTAAAATTATTTTTGCATTTAATTTACTTTATATACATAGAAAATATAAATATACTTACATACCTGAGTCAAAATAATGTATGTATATATTTTCTAAGCCCTATGTGTGATAATAACTCAACAAACATTTTGGAGTGTTTATTACGCTTCTGACCATAAACAGTATTTATATTCAAACCACATTTTATATTGCCTTTTGTGGCATAATTTTGGAACGTAGAAATTTATACTGAGATCCTTTGGCAATAACAACGATGTGTGTGCACTGATTTATAAACTTAGCACCATCTATTTAGTTCTAGAATCACTGCAGTAATTATAAACCAAAGGGCCAATTTTGTGTCTTAGTCATCAAGGAAAGAATTACAGATTTCAAGGGTTTACAGTTTGCTCTTCTTCATTGTTCCTAGTTCTTTAGGTTATCTAATGAAACCATATTTGTCCTTAAATGTCCATTCCTAACTTTGGAAAAACAGGTTTCTCTTTGCAACATTGTTGATTTGTTCAATATATATTAACAAATTATGGAATGATTTTTAAATAACATAAGAAGGACCATAACACTTTGAAGCAGATGCAAAATTCGGGGGATTGGAAGACCTTTTCCTTTCAATTTCTGAAGTTCAAATCAATACAGATGAAGTGAGAAATGGGTTACTATTACATGTTTTGAAGAGCCAACCGAATTAACATAGCAACTAAAAAGGCCAAAACTTTCCTAAATTTCTCCCCTGCTGATTAAGCATCCTCTCAATAATCAATGTCATTACTTCATTCATGTCTTACTTCACTGTTTAGTGTTTCATCATCAATATTTTATGCTATTATTAAGGATAGCTGTAGCAGAATGGATGCCTTTATATTTTCAGCCCAAGAGTAGGTTTAATATTATAAGAACTTATTATTTTAAAACCCAGGAAACATATAAAAATGCTAATCTATATGACATATTTAACAATAAACACCCCTGAAAATGGTGAAAAAGTGTCCAGAAGAAGAATATGCAGTAGTTAATTATTTAAATTGTTTTAAATGCCCATTATTATTTAAATTTGTACTATTTACCTTGATTCGCCCACCAGAGTTCAATATGAAATAGAAATAAGTTGTATAAAAATAAAATTAATAATTGGAGTCATGAATTTTCAGAAAGATGAATATGTCTAAGACACATTGTTTATATGATCTCTAATTCTCTAAATGAAATCATAAAAATGATGCAGAAAAACTATTTATAAGTTCCATATACTGAGGAAAAAAGTACACTGAGTTTAAATTATCAAAAAGAACAATACGTTTCATTTCTAAAATAATGCAAAAACAAGGCCACATTTCTTCCTAAAAGAGACTCCACCATTTTCACCTGAAAAATAAAGATTTGCCTTATTTGTTTTCAGGTTTTGTTTTTTGTTTTATTTTTAAACCTTGATCTAGAGCCTGACGAATAGATTCCTGTTCTCTTCACTAAGTCTTGACATGGAGTGGAGTTGATACTGACAGTGGCGTCCACCTATTTCTGCTGAGATCAAAAACAGGGAACTTGGTGTCCTTTTGTTTTCAAGTGTTCATGTGAAGGGGAAATATGTGCAGGAATAAATGATTTGGGTGGGAAAGAAGTTGAACTGTGAATTCTCCTTTCTTCATGAAATTTACAAATTGTTTTCATACAGAATTTTCCATGAAAGCTTGGAATATTTATGCCAACAATGAGCAAGTTGCTAAAACAGTCTCCCTTTTCATGTCATTAAAAAGTGGACATTGTCTAACCAGTCCTTCATTTGTCAATGCCATTATAGCAATGGTCCATGTGGGTGACGAAAAGTGGATGGTGTGCCCAGGAAACTGGGCAAGATGGTCACAAGGCTCTTCTGAGCTGGTGCTAAGAGGTTCCTCAAGTCAACACACAAATGTCAATTTGAAGGACCATAACTGTCCTATATATATATAGATATATATATATATTTTCTTACTCTGTCTATTATTCAAAGCCATCCCTGATACAGTTTTTGTTGGGGATGAGGTGAATTGTGTGATTGTGGGGAGAGGGATGGAATTGAAACAGCATCAATGCAAGCTTTGGGACAGTTTTTAAAAAATGATAATACACCATCCAAATGATTTACCAATAGGTCTTCTGAAAAAAAAAGCGAAATTAATGTTTGTTTAATTATTGTATACTAAAGTAAGTTCATTACATTTATTTAAATTTACTTAAATTATCTATTTGCAAATTATGAAATCATTACTAATTATTTACTAAACAACTAAATTACTAATTATTTACTAAATAATATATTTAACTAATTAATTAGTTAACAATATAGTAATTAATTAGTAAATAATTTAAACTATAAAGTATACATGAAAATACTACTTATTTAATCAATAATGTAACAATTATTACTGAATAATAATAAAATGCTACTTTATTGAATAATTTAACTAATTATTTAATTAATTAGATACTTTATTAGTTAAATAAGTTATTCAAGAAAGTACTGTTTTCATATATACTTTATAGTTATTGATATGTCTTTGCAGGACTTTTAACGGTACAGTATAGTGGAAAGACACTGAATTCGAAGGCGGGTCATCTGGTTCCAGTTTTGGCTCTGCTACTAATTTCTTGCTTTGGTAAATCCTCCTGGTGTCTATAGGACTTTGTTTTCTCATATCTAAAATGAAATGCCTAGAAGGGAATAATCCTTAAGCTCCCTCATAGCTGTAAAATTCTGTGTAATATCCTTTAAATGTTACTATTTTACTTGATCACAGACATTTATAGCTGCTTTATCTTTGTCTTTACCGTATTCATTTGGTGTTATTTGGTACTCTGTCCCTGATCAAGAATTCTATCCCCATCTTACATTGTTCCTATGGGAACATGACCTATTTTTTAGGAATAAATTGTATAAGAAAAAGACTGTCTACTTATTTGTTGAAAGGTAAAACTGAATTTATGATTTGCAACTCAATTACCATATTTTCATCAACCATGTAAGTTAAACTTCTTACTAAAAATGAGATGGTTTGATTCAAAAATCTCCATTTCAGGGGCATTACATCTAAGGCAGGATAAGGTTCTAAGATCAATGTGTAAGGCAAAATTTGCATGCAGTCAAAATCACCCTGGAAATCTCTTAAATTGCTGACAAAACAGAACAGTAAGCACAGGTCCTGTAAATGGTAGTGTCTCTTACTAAATTCAGCTCATCCTACTTTAACCCCAGCACTGCAGCAGTTTTCTGTTTCTGCAACTAGAAGTAGTTAGGAGCATTCAGTGACCATATTATGTGAAAAAGAGTGTGTGTGTGTGTGTGTGTGTGTGTGTGTGTGTGTGTGGAGAGAGACAGAGAGACAGAGAGAGAGAGAGATAAAATGAAAGTTGTTTACTCCGAATATATCATTGAATTTGTGTAAGTTAAATGAACATACGGTGGAACTCAACCTCACAAATTAGCATTAACATGAGACCTCCCAGAAAGCTATCTACAGGTAAGTAACTAGGCACATTACCCTATTAAATTTGAACACAGTGGCTCATTGTTAGTAGACTAGCTATCTGCTAAGCTCCATTTGCTTCTCTCTGCAAATGGTGAGACCAAGTTATTAAATGAATTACACATTTCCAGGTACTATTAGAAAGGAAAAATCATTGTTGGTAAGAAGTTTAGAAGATATTAAAAGATCTTTTTCTGATATTTTACTACATTGTTATTTATTTAAAAGTCTGAACAACAAAAATTAATGGAGTGGTTAAACCGATTATATAACACCCATATGACTGGAAATAACAGTTATTAAAATGAGATTTACAAATAATTTTAATGATATAAAAAATATTAAGTGACCCCAAATTTATATGTGTGCTTATAGTTGTCAGAATAATGTATTAATTTCCATTACCAACACCCAACAATTCAGTGCAGAGGGAAGAAAACTAGACTGGGTTATAAGATGTGCTTTATAACTGAGAAAAAAACACTTGAATTTTTTGAAATATCTCAAATATTGAGATCACTTCTGTGACAAGGCAAACTAGTTGAAATCTAGACCAACTGCTAGTTTTAGAAATGAATAAAGACAATAAAAAAGAAGCCAGTACTAAGTGATTGAGTAACATAACACAGGTTGAGGATTTTCCTCCCTCTTGATTCCTTTTCCAAAAATAAGACTTTCTGCATTGGCTTAACATTGTGAAAGACAGAATCCAGAAAAAACTCCCCGAGAACCAAAATACAAATATTTTTACAATCAGAATAAGAATGTTTTACAATTAAAGGGTGCTTCATCTATTATTACAGATAGTTGGTAAACAGCTGCTATTGCTACTATTCTATCATTATCACCATTACTAATCTTTTCTAAATCTTTTCAACTCACCTTCTCAACAACCCAGTGAAGATAGATCAGGCTTTAGCATCTTCCCTTCACTAATGAGAAGAATGAAATTCAAAGTCTTGCTGATTTGCCTAAAGTCTAGAACTCGGATGGTCATTAAGGCAAAACTGTCAGGTAGATGTCTTCTTTTGTTTTTCTTATTTCTGATACCTATACTTTTAGCATTTATAGTTTCACCTCTTACACAATGCAAACTTTTAAGTGTAAATAAATTAAGTTAATAAATGTACTAAAACTTAAGGTACAAAATATGACTAATTGATGTTTTCATGTATTTATTTTCTACCTCCTGGGTAATAATAAACCATAAATAGCTTTGTAGTGAACTTGTTTTTTGGTTTTTGTTTTCTCCTTTTTGAGACGGAGTCTCGCTCTGTTCCCCAGGCTGGAGTGCAATGGCGTGATCTCGGCTCACTGCAACCTCCACCTCCTGGGTTCAAGTGATTCTCCTGCCTCGGCCTCCTGAGTAGCTGGTATATCACAGGCACAAGCTATCATGACCAGCTAATTTTTGTTTCATTTTGTTTTGTTTTTGAAACAGAATCCCATTTTGTCACCCAGGCTGTAGTGCAGTGGCCTGATGTCAGCTCAGTGCAACATCTACCTCCCGGGTTCAAGTGATTCTCTGGCCTCAGCCTCCCGAGTAGCTGTGACAACAGGTACGCACCACCACACCATACTAATTTTTATATTTTTAGTAGAGACAGGGTTTCACAATGTTGGCCAGGTTGGTCACAAACTCCTGACCTTGTGTGATCCGCCCAACTCAGCCTCTCAAAGTGCTGGGATGACAGGCATCAGCCACTGTGCCCAGCAGTGAACTTGTTATGTTAAAAATGAAGGTAGATGATATTCGCTAAAACATTTTTATTTTATTTTTTGTAGAGATGAGGTCTCACTATGTTGACCACACTGGTCTCGAACTCCTGTCCTCAAGCAATCCCCCTGCCTCAGCCTCCCAAAGTATTGGGATTACAGGCATGAGCCATAGCACCCAACCTAAAACATTTTCATTAATCCACATAATATTAAAATTATAGATAAAATTTTTTTCTATCTATATCTACAACATAAAAATGACAATTATTCCACTGAATGTGTTTGTCCCAAATTAAAGTT
>NW_012115777.1:4107703-4114282 GCF_000951035.1 Colobus angolensis palliatus | reverse complement strand
GCGTGGTGGCACGCACCTGTAGTCCCAGCTACTCAGGAGGCTGAGGCAGGAAAATTGTTTGAACTGGGAGGTGGAGGTTGCAGTGAGCTGAGATCACGCTACTGCACTCCAGCCTGGGTGACAGAGCGAGACTCTGTCTAAAAAAGAAAAAAAAAATGCTCTGAGCTGGTAGACCATAATGTATCATTTGATTGTGCAAACAGATGTTCTATACTGTGAAGGCCATTAGAGTCCCCAGATTTCTACAGTTAATAAGGGAGAGATGTGGCATATTTACATGTATATTCTTTCTCATAAATAAAGTGCAATATAAAACTTGCCTCTTCTATGAAGAGTCGTTTGCTATAACGGAATTATTTTCACCAAACCTGGCAAAAGCTATCTTCTTATCCTCTCCCATCAGGGGGAAAAATACACCAAATGTCTTTGGTTTCCCCTAATAGACATTAGGATGTTATTCCTTATCTCTTTATATATTCTTGGTCCAAAAACAAAGGAAATGCAAATCGGTGAGTATGACACATCAGCTTCTGGATGGTAAGAACCATTTCCTTTATCGTCTTGGTATTTTTAGTGTCTGTTATATAACAGAGGCCCAGTAAATGATTATTATTTTTGGCCCAACTCTAGCTATTATTTCACTTTGTCAGACTCAGATTTTTTTTTCACTTGGATTTATGTCTTCTTGAGGGCCAGTTACCAGTTTACAAATATTATTTGCTTCTTCAAATAATATAGTTCAATATGCAATGCATGTTTTTAAAGAAAAAAAAGTCAAACACATAGGCTTAGAAAAATTTAGACAAATTCATGAAGATTCTCTAATTTGCTTGTTTGATAATATGTAAAATTAGCTTATTTCCAAGGCATTGAAAGTACATGTTCAGTTCATGTAAACACTTTCTGAATGTTTCAATGCCAGCTGTTAAAGCAGAGAAACATGGAGCTGGGAAGGAGTAAGGCAGGTAGGATTAAATTTATAAATGTGACAACTTCTCCCCTCAAGACACTTACAGAATAATATATTTGGAATTTTACAAAATTATTTACCGATAGACTTCTTTGTAGGTATAGTACACTTCCCTTCATTGACAATGATTGAGGATAATTGGCAATTTGGTTGCCTGAATGTTGTAGCTAATTGGGAGCTGTCAAATACATCATTTCTAATTTTTGAAAAATTGTAATAAAATAGAGGTCAGAAACACAGAAACATAGAATTGGCCATATTAGCTCAGCTTTATAATTCTTGAAAGTTTGGTTGACTATTTTATTAATTCATTTTAATAAATAAATATAATAAATACATTTTATGAATTAAATATTTGCTAAATATTAAATAGTTATTAAATCTTTGCTAAATGTTAAATATTTATTACTAAATAAATATTTGCTATATATTTTATGTACAAGTCACTGTAAATATATAAGAATACGAAGATAATTGTTCACTCATTCATTCACTCATTCATTTATTTATTTAGGAAACATTTACTGAGCACCTATAATGTTCTTGATATTGAATGATTAATCCTTAAATACACTAAAATGTAGTAGGGGAGATTAGTCCTAATTACAGATACCAGAATATAGGACATTACATTGGAAACCCAGGAAAAGATCAAAAGTGCCTAGATAGTCAACACATAGATTAGCAATACTTATTTTCTTACCTGGCCATTTGTTATTTCATCAGCCTGATGGTTTTACCTTTTAATATCCCTGTATGGCTGTGCCATGCATAACGTTGGCTAGTCCCTTCAAAATTGTATTTCTCGGGTAAAATTATTTCTATAAATATATCACTTGTTTTTTGAAATACTCTACTCTGGTTTACTTATTCTAAACTCACCTAACTCAAGCTTAAAAATGTGCTTCCTTATTCTAATATTTCAAAATTTGGTAAAAAAATTCATCATATCTATGACTTTCATCAGTTTATAAAATTTGTTCACATAAAAATAACCCAATTTAATACTTTCTCATATAGAAATCCTTTTTCTTAGGTCATTTGACGAAAGGTGCTCACTTTCAAAATTCTATTGAACATAATTTAATCTTTTTTGGATGATTTACGATGTCACTTTGGAATATTAACAATGGCTCAGTCATTTTTGTCAATAGCTGTGGGTACAGGCTGCAGAATGCATTAAAATTGGACTGGATTAAACTGATGGCAGAACTGGGTCATTCTCCAAATGTTACTTTCTTAAATATGGCAGTCTTTTACCTATCATTTTTTCTTTCACTCTAAATTAAATAAAAAAATGTACAAATCATGCTCTGGTTAATTTAGATTTATAATAAATTAGAATTCACTATGCACACATGAATGAAAAGCATATAGTTATATTTTTATATTTCATACATTTTTAAACTAATTCTGTAACAGTACAAAGCTAAGTAAAGTACTTACATTAGCTGCACCAAGAAGTATTAAGGTAGGCCCAAGACCTATTGTATATATTGATCTGAGCATTATTGATACAAGAAACGGCCGAATACCCACAGGCTTGGAGAAGAAAAACAGCATAGATGTGCAGATCGCAACTGCTATCCAAAGAAGAACGGAGAACAATGGAGAAAGTGTACCTGTAAAATGTGGAAGAAATGTATTGTTATTAAGAATAAAACTAAAAAATGCTAAAATATTTGCTGCTCTACTTTATAAGCTATCATTAAGTCAAAGCCATAATCCACCAAATTTCAAAATGACCCCATCTACATTCTTCATATTTCAAGGAAATGTCTTCGAACACGTTACTCATTATTACATTTCCAGAAAATCTGTGATTAGTTTCAAGCTACTGAAATACTCACTAATGTTCCTTTTATTAAGTCAGACAATTGTTCATCTTTCTCTCATATGAGGATGATTCGCTAAATGCTTTTGATCGACATCTCTCTCAGGAACCTTAATTCAAAATTTATGATTAATGACCATTAGGTGTATAGCTAAATCATTAAAAAATTGAATTCATACCTTGTTTTGTCCTATTAGTATCAAGTTTCCATATTCTAGATTCCTCTGAAGAATCTAGTAGAATAACCTTTATAAAATAGACACACGCTTTAACTGCTAAACACACATGCATAGATATGTGTATGAATATGTGCAAGAGTGTGTGTATTTGAAGGCCAACTCAACTTCTAAATAAAATGGTTAGCTATTTAATCATCAGAAAATTCACATTCCAAATGTCTTAAAAAACAGACTCTGTTACACATAAGATTTCTTAGAAACTCCCCAAAAGAGAGGCTCAAAAATATTCTTTCTTTAATAAGTAGTACAATTCACTGACATTTGCACTGACATGTGCATTCAAGGAATCCTTTCCTGAAGGTCACATGGTGCTGCATTTGCAGAAGTAAATTAAGAGGCAACATTCTTGGGCTGATTGGATCTGCTCTGGGGCCTCAAATGCATGTCTATAGGCTGACATAGAAAGGAAACAACAAAATGGAGATTTTCCACTACATCCTCTGGTAAATATTCAATAACAGTCTTATTCTTTTGGCCACACCTCTTATCTTTATTTATAAAATTTGCTACTGCATGCAAAACACCTCAAGGACTTGGTGTGCATAGCTTTTGTACTGTCAAACTCTGGGATTATCTGACTCCTTTAATGAATTCTGTATAAAACTCTTAGTTCACAGTGTGTGCTAACATCTCAGAAATAGGCAGGAAGATCCTGCCAGTTGTTAAAAGACAAACAAAAAATCAGATAATGAACAGCATTCATTTAGACATGTTTACTTTTGCAAGGTTTGTTCTTATGCTGTCTCTGAAAGCACATAATGATGAAAAGAGGTTGGGAAGAGAGATGTGATATCCCCCCCTCACCAAATTTATATAATCTCATAAGATTAATTTGGAGATGGGGAAAGAAAAAGGGTAAACTGCTCTGAAAGTTACCTTCAATTCCTGTCCTCTGGCAGTGCTAACATACAGGTACCCTACTCGCGTTTACGATGATGTTGGCTTATAAGCACTCTACATCTACCAAAATACAGACTGACCACCAACTGCCTTGACCTCACAGACCTCAAACAGTCATAGAGTAAATAACGCCTTCAACTTTCTCTCTTCCTTACTGGGACTTGAGACTCCATCCGAATGTAAACTCTAAAAGGATAAGGGCCATCTCTAGGCCTATCGCCATGCCTGTTACACAACAACAAATAAAAATTTGTTGATTGAGTAAACAAACAAAAATATATTCTGTGAGTTTGTTTTGAATAAATAACTAAGTCTCCAGTTATCAACTCCCCAAGTCACACATCTTAGCTTTTAAGTTCACTAGAACTGACAACATCTTCAAGGCACATTTACATCTGACTTTTCAGCATAATTCATAAGCAATGTCTTGGTGACATTCTTATTCTAGAATAATTTGGCATAGATAGTCACATTGTGCATTGTCACTAATTCCTGATAAACTATCTAACTCTTCACTATTCTTTCCAAGACAATATCTGGTTTGCTGAGATTTCCCCTTGATCAAACAGAAATTATAGTCATACACTTAAAATTGGGTGTTTGATCCCTTTGTGAAAAGAACTCAAAGAATGTCCAGTATAGTAGCTAGCACATAGGTTCACACTAAATATATATTTGAATGAATAAACTCAAAAGTTATTTAAAACAGCTATTGACGGGTCAGGCACGGTGGCTCAAGCCTGTAATCCCAGCACTTTGGGAGGCCGAGACGGGCAGATCACGAGGTCAGGAGATGGAGACCATCCTGGCTAACACGGTGAAACCCCGTCTCTACTAAAAAATACAAAAAACTAGCCGGGCGAGGTGGCAGGCGCCTGTAGTCCCAGCTACTCCGGAGGCTGAGGCAGGAGAAGGGCGTGAACCCGGGAGGCGGAGCTTGCAGTGAGCTGAGTTCGCGCCACTGCACTCCAGCCTGGGCGACAGAGTGAGACTCCGTCTCAAAAAAAAACCAGCTATTAACAATGATGTTTATCATTCTCTTCTCTAAGAATGATCATATTGGTTTCTATCTGAAGATTCAATGCTAAAAAGAGAACTGAAGTCTCTCTGACAAACTCTAGAGAAGACAGTACAGATTTTCTTTGAGTCTTGTGCTGTCACCCAGGCTGGAATGCAGTGGCCTGATCTCGGCTCACCGCAACCTCTGCCTCCCAGGTTCAAGCGATTCTCCTGCCTCAGCCTCCCAAGTAGCTGTGATTACAGGCACCTGCCACCACGCCTGGCTAAATTTTGTATTTTCAGTAGAGTTGGGGTTTCACCCTGTTGGCCAGGCTGGTCTCGAACTCCTGACCTCGGGTGATCTGCCTGCCTTGGCCTCCCAAAGTGCTGGGATTACAGGCATGAGCCACCTCGCCCAGCCCACAGTACAGATTTTCAAAGCCATTCTTTTCCCATTTCTCTCCTTAATACTCTATATATGTATCCATTTTCTATAATAAGCATGATATTATTTTAATAATACAAAAAATTTTATAATTTACCCTATACATTTATAAATTTTAGAAAGTATGAAGTTTATCCTTTATAAGAGAAAATTCAGAAAGCAAAATTGCAAGCTTCAATCCAGTTCACATAATGGAACTCTGCCATCTACCTCATGCAGACTCTATCATTTCCTGTACAGAACATGCTGCTTCTTACTTCCCTGTTTCTCTCCATCCCTCTGTCTCCCAAGTAGCCTCATGAGATCTTTCTGTTTCCTCTACCTCAGTCCAGCTAAAGTAGATATCCACTCAGAAATCCTTGGGTGGCCTGTACTATTGTGCCTTATTCATTTCTTGGTCCCTTAACTAGACTGTGAAGTCTTTGAGGACAAGGACAAGTTTACTAATCTTTGTATTTTTTTAAAATACAAAGATCGTAAAATCTTTGTATTTAACAGTACCTGGCACATAGTGGCACTCCATCAACAGTTAAGTTGAAGGAATTGAAATCGCCATGAAGAACTCATTTTCTTTAACACAAAACACTTGACGGAAAAAAAAAATTACACTACAAATTTTAATATAATTTTTAAAAATCACATGCTATCTTGGTATAAGAAATTCCCATGGCATCAATTTTCTCCACTAACTAGTCTGCCTTTGCCAAATGAAATCCAGGATAGGGGTATCTGGCATGGCAGCCATCAGTTTCTAAGTGGACTCCCAGGACATTCCCAGCACCAGAAGCTGCTGCTTCAGCCACACCAGTGTAGCCTCACTCCTCAACATTGGCACTTTTCTTTTTTAGAGAAGCATATGATAAACAAACAAACAGCCACAAAAACCAGTCAGCCAAACAAAGAAACCCAACCCAAAACCTTTAGCCATAAAAAATAAGCCCTGTACTCCTGAATAAATTGAAACCAAATTCTTCAAAGCCTGGCAATTAAAGGAGATTCTCTATCTGCAGTAGAGGGTGAAGAGTGCCCAACAGGCTGGTCCTCTGAGAATTATCTCTCCCTTTAGATAATTCTCAGAGAATGTCTCCCTTTAGTTATTATACCCCACTATCTGGTTGAAGAGGGAAACTACTCTCTCAGTTAATATCATAACCCAAGTGTGAATCAAATATTTGGGCACAAGAAACTCCTA
>NW_012115777.1:4031420-4106877 GCF_000951035.1 Colobus angolensis palliatus | reverse complement strand
TCTAAATTTTCTCATATTTGACCACCTGGAGACTTTTCAAGTTGGATCCTGGGTTCCCTGACATGTCTCCATCATTTTTAAGCACTTCTTGAAGGAATGTTCATCCATCTTTAATCTCACCCATCTCTAAATCACTTCATAGTGGCCCTGGCATACAGTTGTTCAGCCTGTTAGACCAAATCCAGCATCAGAGAACCTTCACCACCAGCACAGAGCTTTCCTCCTCCAGACAATTCTGATGGCTAAGTGTGTGTAGTAGTCTTAGCTCTGTTTCCTCAGCATTCATAGCCATGCAGTGTGCAACAGATTAAGACTAAGCTAATCCTGACCACATGTTAACCTTATTCATGGAGCTATAATTAAATACCTCATCCAGAACTATAACCAGATGACCCAGACATAACCTTGGGGTTTGACATTGCCAAAATGGCAGCTCATGCCTTCCCTTCCCTCTAAGCACCACATCCACTTAGATATCCTAAGCTGAGGCTCTACCTTGGTTACTGCTGTTAACTGCTATCTAGTCCTTTTCCAGAAGTAAAGTCTGCATCTGCACCTGATGATAGCGCACCATGTCTTCCAGCCTTGCGTTTGTTAGTCCCATTTCTGGGACTAACAAACTTATACCTCCCAGAACTAGGAGAAAATTGATGCCATGGGAATTTCTTATACCAAGATAGCATGTGATTTTTAAAAATTATATTAAAATTTGTAGTGTAATTCTTTCTTTCTGCCAAGTGCTTTGTGTTAAAGAAAATGAGTTCTTCATGGTGATTTCAATTCCTTCAACAACTGTTGATGGAGTGCTGCTGTGTGCCAGGCACTGTTAAATACAAAGATTTTACCATCTTTGTATTTTAAAAAAATACAAAGATTAGTAAACTTGTCCTTGTCCTCAAAGACTTCACAGTCTAGTTAAGGGACCAAGAAATGAATAAGGCACAATAGTACAGGCCACCCAGGGATTTCTGAGTGGATATCTGCTTTAGCTGGACTGAGGTAGAGGAAACAGAAAGATCTCATGAAGCTACTTGGGAGGCAGAGGGATGGAGAGAAACAGGGAAGTAAGAAGCAGCATGTTCTGTGCAGGAATCTATAGACTCTGCATGAGGTAGATAGCAGAGCTACATGATGTGAACTGGATTGAAGTTTGCAATTTTGCTTTGTGGATTTTATTTTATAAAAGATAAACTTCATACTTTTTAAGATTTAAAAATATATAGACTAAATTAAAAAACATTTGTATTATTAAAATAATATGTTTATTATAGAAAATGGATACATATATAAAGTATTAAGGAGAGAAAATGCTCCTCCCTTCCCACCATTAATGGGTAAAGAATGTCTTTGAAAATCTGTTATTTCAAGTCCTTTTTCAAGGACCAGTTGCACCAGCAATACCTGGTGACTTATTTAAAAATACATATTTTTGAACTCTAATTACAAGGCAAATCTTCAGCCTCAGTTTCTTCATCCATAAAAATATTCTTCATCCATAAGGATATTCTTCCTTCATAAGAATACGGATTTGTCAGGAAGATTAAGTGAAATGTATGCGAAGTGCTTAGCATTTTCCCTGACCCAGTCTAAGTGGTGAACAACATCCGCTGCTGTTATTATTATCAGTATTACTATTATAACTATTACTGGCCAGGCAAGTGTTACAAATACCATGTGTTCTGCTTCTCCTGAATGAGTAAAGAGCAACTGCCCAGAGGGGTGGCATTTCCTATCACTCTTATATTTCATGTACAATAGGTGGCAGCAAAGCCTACATACATTGGCTCTGGTGGTCAAGAAAGGGAGATCATGGAATGGAACTCAAGGGAAATCAGGTCCTGTATGAAGAAGGGGCGCCTGTTAATGACATGCTTCCAATCCATGGAGAAAGATCCTAGATTGGACACAAAAGGGTTAGCCTTCTACTCTAAGATCTGCTATTTTTTAGGCTTTCTGGACTTCCATCTGTTCATCTGTCAAATGAGTGCTTGATATTAGATGATTTCCAGAATTGCTTCCTTTTTTAAGACTTTATGCTTCTACTAACTGGGACTCTATAATCTTGTCTGCATTCTGTGTGCAGATGATATTGATTTATCACTTCATGCTGGACTTCTTTCCTCCCAAGAGTTATATTCCTCTATGCTAAGAGTTTATCACTAAAGGAGACTAAACATAGTGAAGAGAAAGCCGCTTTTACTTCCTGGTGAATGTGCAGTTGCTCTATAATGGATGGCCAAATATGTGTTACATTTTCACTGCTATTTAACTCATACATCCACTCCATTGCTTAATATTCTTCTTTTTTTCTGGGTATGCCTACCAAAAACAGTGGTTATTCATGACTACTCAGATTACAGCTAAAGTTTAGAACTTTGATATCTATGTTACCTGTAATGAATCTGTAAAAGAGCAAATGACTTTCGGACTCCGATTTTCTTTCCTGCCCACCCCCAGTTCATCTGAAATAGGCTGAAATACCTGTTGCTCTTATCATACTCTCTTTCCTCGAGGCTTCTTTCTGTAGTATAAATATGTACCTTTTAAACAGCAACCACCACCATTGAACTTTATTGAAGGTTTATCAGGTACTATTCTAAATGCTTTACCTACAGCATCTCATTAAATTCTCACAGTAATCCCATGAAATGATGAGACGCAAAAGCACTGCATGGTTATTATTAGCTGATTTCTCTATCTTTTCTTCCAAGCCATTCTTTCCATGCCCATTCCAAAGTTATTTACCAGATTGTAGCCCAAACCTGTAACATACTTCCCATGCTCTCCACCAAACTTACACAAAACTTACTTCCCAAAGTCTCATGATTCAGTATATTTCTCCTATATTTCTAATTTCACCTAAAATGATATACTTTCTCATTTTTGCTTCTGTATTATTAGTTTAATAATATTAGTTTCATATTCAGTATCCTTTATTTCCTATTATTGTCTTGTCATATGCTGTTCACTTTTGAAACCTCAGATGACAAACATTTAATTATCTTAAGAATCCCTGACTTTAGTATAGAATTAAAAATTATTTCTAGATTACATGTATGCTCACTATAGAAACCTTAGACAAGACAGAAAACAAAGAGAGTAAAATATAAATGCCAGTATTTAGGTAACGACAATTAATATTTGGGCACAGAGCTGTCATTTGCATAACTGAGATGATACAGCATAAAAATGTTTGGGGTCAAAATAATTAGGTAGAAATGACAAATCTTTTCATTGCTTTATTTGCCAAGATATAATATAGCTCTAATAACAATTGTGTATATGAGCTTTTTAAAAAATAACAATTCTATTGACCGCACTTTTCTGCCTATTCTATTTACTATCATACTCTACTTCCAACAAGTATAGAAAAATCCATTGAACAGGAATGAAACTATTCTTATTTTGAAGCTCTAAATAGTTAAGTGGGAACTTTAAAATATTTATCTTTTAAGGAAAAACGAGCACTTGCCTTCATCTCCATCATCCCCAAATGGGTAGAAGAGAGCAACAGCCAAATTGATGAACACAGCCAGGTTGAAGGAAATGCTCCCCCAGAGAGAGATGTGCCTCGAGAACCAGAACAGTGCAGGGTTATCTAGGAAGTGAGAGGCGTAAAGGAACGGAACAGAAAAATAAATTTTGGTTTCAACACACGAGGCTTACCAAAACAATATTTTACTAAATGCATCATTTTTGTAAACTATTATAAAAACCTATTTAAATAAATATTTGACTTAAGTAAGTTTATTAAAAACAATCAGAACCATAAAGGAGTGAAATTTGATTCCTTTTTTCATCCTTCAGCCAGTTTAGGCCTAAATTACTGTCAAAGGGCGAGGAATATTGCAATCGCTAAAGGTGGTCAGAAAAGGTGATTCTGTAATAATTCTCTGTAATCTATCCGCAGAGCAGTTTAGCAGTTGCCTGGGGTCCCTTTTAATGAAATGATATACTTCATTGGATAATTTGGTAGTATCGATAAATTGGTCCCACTCCCATGCCTTAAAGTCAAATAAAAAAACTCCAAACCCATAGCACAGATATATTTCTAATGAAAATCCCTACGACACAGTCACAGTTACCTGAAACTATGAAACCTAATCATGAGACATAGTACTCCTGACAGGGAACTAGTGATTTATAATATTATCTACATTTTAAACCTTAAATCTTCCTAAGAACTTGTTGGGTTTGAAACAGCAGAAGAAAATGAGCACTACAATAAAAACTGCTAATAAGTGGAATAGGCTTTGCTGAATATATTCAACAAAGGACTCTGTGTCTGTCATCAGAAATGAATTAGTAAATGCATCAATCGAATACAGTTTACATTAACCAAAAGTCAGTTCTTTCCACCTCTGTTAAATAACTGAACAGACTTGTAATGCATGTAAGTTTGAATGACAGCCAAACTTACTAGCCTGCCCTGGGCACTCACATGGCTCCTATAGGTCTTGTCCATTCTCTAACTTTTAAAACTTAACACCAGGATTAAAAAATTTAAGTTAATCAAGGGGCAAAGGCACACTGATTTTCAAATGGAAATGATAAACTTTGTAGATAAATCCTGTGAATTTCAACCTAGTGCCTATTGCCTACTTACAAACTGTACTTCTCTTCAGTACATCTTGTTTTCCTTCTCTTGGAAGGGAACATTCCAATGCCGAAATATGCTATGATTAGCTATGCCATTTAATTGACTAATGTACCATAAACTGTAAACATCTGCATCTCCATCATTCCTCAATTAGGAGTCCTCGTTTTTAAAGGTAGACCATTAAGACAAAATTAGAAGATGTTGATGCATGCATTTGTAGTAACAAATCCTCACTATTGAATCCACCAAATGAATTAGATTCTGCCTATGGCCTCATAATAAGCTGCTTCCAAATTTTACAGTAAAATGTACGTTGAAAATTATTTTAAGAATTAATTTTTGGTAAATGACAAAATGCTTATTTTTTTTTAAAAAGCACAGACCCCCCAAAGCACTAGTTCAGTATTCAATTTATTGTCAAGGAGAAAACATATGTGTTTTTTGTTTTGTTTTGTTGTTTGTTTATTTGTTTTATTGAGACAGAGTCTCGCTCTGTTGCCCAGGCTGGAGTGCAGTGGTGCAATCTTGGCTCACTGCAACCTCTGCCTCCTGGTTTCAAACGATTCTTCTATTGAGACAGAGTCTCGCTCTGTTGCCCAGGCTGGAGTGCAGTGGTGCAATCTTGGCTCACTGCAACCTCTGCCTCCTGGTTTCAAACGATTCTTCTGCCTCAGCCTCCCAAGTAGCTGGGACTACAGGCGCATGCCACCACATCCGGTCAATATTTTATATTTTTAGTAGAGACAGGGTTTCACTGTGTTAGCCAGGATGGTCTCAATCTCCTGACCTCATGATCTGCCTGCCTCGGCCTCCCAAAGTGTTGGGATTTACAGGCATGAGCCACCATGCCTGGCCAGAAAATGTATGTTTTTTAAATGCTCCAAATGAAATCGTGTCTTCATATGTATTTTAGACACCCAAAATTTTCACTGAATTCCATAAGGCTCTACATGGTAAATTGCTAAGGGAGAATAATTTTGATTTTTTAAAAAACATTCTGTTTTAAAAGCCTGAAAATGCATACCACACCCCATACCTAAAGACATTTCTCAAGCACCACTCGAATTCATAAATCATACCTACTAAAGTTCCTGAAAACTAGCATAATGAAATACTGTTGAATAGAAGTATTGAGAACATATCCTGTTTGTCTAGAAAACTCCAAGGGACTGAAAAAGACCTACTCAAGAGTTTCCCCCACTGACTTTTGTGAAAAACTCATGAGATCCCTTATCTTGGAAAATAAACTAAAGTTTATTTAAAAATTCTAAAATTTTAAATTTTAAAAGTCAGTGTTTCCTAATAGATTTGGGATCTAAGAGATAAGTCATGGGAACTGTACTAAACTGATTTTTTAACTGGAATATTATAACATTGTCTTATTTAAATACAAGTGTCATGACATGTAGAGCTTGTTTGGTGAGGGGAGGTAAAGATATGTTCAAAGAAAGAATTACTCTCAGCAAAACATGAAACAAGCCCCTCAATCTCAGGACAATAGAGGAAGAGTGTGCAGGAGCTGATGTCTCTCAATCCTATTCACTGACAGGCCAGTCAGGGCCCACTCATGGGCTTCAAACCTGCAGTTGTTCAACATTTGAAAACGTACAGCTGCAACCCTGCATTTCATAATATTTATTTAAAAAAAAGGATCATCATGAAGAGTTGATGTAATTAGTTAGAGCTTTCTGTTTTCCTTAAGCTGCAGGTGTCTTGGCTCCAGTGGTAGACTAAGTGGACACCCTTAAGCCTGCAAGTGAATTCAGTATGTCAGACTGGCAAGAAATTAAAAAACAATTTAAATGAGCTGCATCATGTGTCCCAAAGTACCAAATTATCTACCACTATGCACAAAACTAACCATTTCAGTTTACTGTACTTACTCCTGATTTTCTTTTGCCACTTCATTTCATTGTAGAGATCTTCTGTTTGCTGGAAAAAGTCATTCACTTTACTTCCTTGTTCATCCCTTTCAGTTGTATTGAACACACGGCACTTGGATTCTCGAGTGAGGTATTCACATATATTGGGGACAGGAAAAACTATTTGTTCCATGGTCCTATCATGCCGGACAATCTGAAAACATTAATTTGCATTGTTTTTAGCCTTTTGGACACCTCAGCCTTAGACTTGCTTTTGTTTTTAATATGAGTTTGAAGATGATGTTTTATGAACTCAGTTGTGAAAAAATATGCCAACTTGAAATATCTGAAAGAACCCTTTTTACTACACTACTTTGCATTTTTCTCTTAAAAATGAGAAATTAATTGACTAATATATCATAAACTCTATACTTTGTTTAACATAACAAAAACTAAAAACCTTTTATTCTTTCTGGGTTAGCATTATACTTCTGCCACCCATTTTTATTTTTGTGAAGTACATCCTAAAACTAAGACAGTCTTAATTAGAAAGTGATTGGCTGGGGAGGCTTAAATATAGCACTTATACTATTTGTATCTTGTTCTTAGCCTCTTCGTCCTAAAAGGGGCTTTCGGGTAACAAATGACATATTCAACATTATGTGTCTGAACTCTACAGAGAAAAGTGCTTTATATCATTAAAATGTTCTCTTACTCATGGCAAAACATATTTTTGTAGGTACAACATCCATGTAAACATATACCCATATTTAAATACCCATAATTTTGACCCTCCCTTATTTGTTATTTGTGATTGTTTAACTTTAGACTAAAAAAAAACAAGGCTGACTATTTTCATACAGCTTTACTATGTAACAAGGGTTCATGTAGCCTAAATTTCAAGGTTCACATTTATGTACAGTGCCCAGTTCTCAGGAATGAATAAGGATTGGCTTAACCCAAAAGAGTAATTCTGCTTCCCTTTGCTACTGACTGGTGTGGTGGTGGTCATGGGCTGTACCTCTAGAAAGTGAGGCATAAAGAGAAATCTCCTGAAAGGGCTTCCAGGAGAGATTTTGTTTGTTGGTAAAGGCAGAGGGCCATAAGAGACACACAAAACAACAACAGCAGCAGCAAAAACAACAACAAAAACAAAAATGAAAACCAAATACATAAAAACAAAAGTTTTTTGTTTGTTTGTTTTTGTTTCTTTGGTTTGCCTGTACCATCTTTCTTCTTGCTTAGAACAAAAGGGTCTAAGGGCATGATGCTTGGAACTGTAGCAGCCATTTTGCAACCATGAGGTGAGATAGAGTCAGCATGATAAGGAACCTAGTATAAATATGTGAAGAGTTTGCATATTTTAAGACATTACTGAGTCACTGAATCAATTATAGAACTACTGGTACTCCAGACTTCCCATCAGATAAAATTTTACTGTCTAAACAATTGTCAGTGTGGTATTCTATTAAACTTGTAACTGAAGGTATCCTAAATGATATGTGATATATTCAATTACATACTAGAATACGGTCATAAAGCAAACTACATGAAATTTAGTAAGGTAAATAAAAATTCCTGGATATAGGTTACTAAAATCAATTGTACAAAATAATTGAACATATTTGGTATGATAGGCAACCATATGGGGAAAAAAGGTTTACTTGATCCAATAGTATCAAATATTTCTTTAAAAATCTCAGGGTTCATCAAAGAAATCGTGTCTAGATTATTATAAGCCAAGCTCTTCAGTCCTTTTATGAAATGTTATGTTTGATTACAGTTGCCACATTTTGCAAACAGCATGGACAAACTGGAGGGATTACTGAAGGAAATGGAGGTGTGTTAACTGCAAAAAACCAGAGATGGGTAATTTTTCAATACATTTATTCAACAAATGCTTATTCAGTCTTTAGGTGAGGCATGTTGGAGAAAAAACAACACGAACCCCAATGAGTAAGAGCTTGTAGTTTAGTAATCATGATGGCTCTTCAGATGTTAGAGTCAAGCTATCATGTTGAGGGGGGAAAATGTTCTGAATGTAAATATTAAAATGGGCTAATGTTAATTCTTTATTAAAAAAAAGTTTCTAATTATTAGAGTCATTCAAAATCAGATCAGTTTCCTCATGATGTAGTGAGAACTCTATTGCAGGAAGAATTTAAAGCAGAAGCAGATTATTACAGGGCAATACCTTCTTAGATGGGCGATTAGACGTGAGGCTCTTCCTATTTCCCAGGGTCTTTAAGTCTACAACTTGCAGACAAACTATTATTCTCAATAACATGAATTGTTGTGGTTACGTTCAAGGCACAGGGTTCAGTTTTGGAAACACAAAGATGACCAAGACCAGTCCCTGCCTCAAGTAAGGGAGAAGTGACATATATGAAGCTAATAATATTCCAGTGTGATAAATATTAAACTAACAGAATAACCAAACTGTTGTGGAAGCATACACAGTGAGATGAAATTAATGAATGCCTGGAGAAGGGAGGAAGGCCTCTCTGAGTAGGTCATGTGAGCTGGCTTTGGATGAACATGAGAACTGATGAATGAGTTCATCAGCCTGGACCACTCCTTTGAAACTCGGACTTGTATATCGAACTCCATGGATGACTCAAAGTCACCTCGAATTCAATCTATCCAATAATGAACAAATGATCTTCTTCTATCTTTTAGCTGCCAAACTTCACTCTCTCCTAGCATTCTCATACATGGCACCAACTTTTGCTCATTTATTCAAATGAGTAGCCCAGAGGACATCCTTTTGCACACCATTCTCCTAACATGTGCAATTCAACTTCAAGCCCTGTCAATATATATACGTATATGTGTGTGTTTACTATATATATATATCACTATATAGAGATGTACATGCATGTATGTATCCATATATATGTATTTTCCAGTCCAGCCATCTTCAATATCATCATCTCTCACATTTACTATTATAATATCTTCCTATCTGATCTATGTGTGTTTTCTATCCCACTCTCTTTTCCAGTCTTGTCTCCAAACAGCAACCAGATTGATCTTTTGAAAATAGTCATCTCCTTCCTGTGTTTTTTACCTTCCCTTCACTTACTTTCTTCCTTCTGAAATCCCCATTCTGAAGGAGAAACTCATACTCAATCTTTAATACATTCTTAAAGGTAACCTTCTCAGTGAAATCTATCCTGAAATTGCTCAGGCACCACTAATTACTATTTTCTCTACATTTCCTTGGCCCTTTGTTTATATACTTATGACACAGAATTATCTTCTATATGTGTGAACTGGTAGAGAGTAAGTGCTCAGTAAATATTTACTGAATGTATGTATTTATAGCTAAATCTCTCCTCACTGCTGGAATCAATAAAACAACATCAACAGCTCCCATCTCTCACAGGCATTAACCAAACTTCTCTCCATGGCCTGCTCACTCTATTTCCTATTCCCTGGTCTCTTCTGATCTCCTAGCTTTGTACTTTGACTTCTGGGATCTTCCTTAAGACCTTCATGGTTTGAAGACCTATTTCTACTTGTACAGAAATGTTTTTGCTGCTAGTCCAGCTCACGGGTTCCACTAAGTCAAGTCTAACACCAAAGTTGTGGTACTATTAATGTTAACAAATGTGAGCAAGGTATCCTTTTCTGTGACACAAAGGCATGGCAATAGTAAACAATACAGTGTAGGGGTTATATATCCCGAGAGTGAACACACTGATGCCCATTATGCACTCTGCTGAAAAGTAAAAAATATCTGCCAAAATGAATGAATGTATAAACGTAAATTATAGGAGTGACAAGCGTCAACTACTCTGCTCACTTCTGCCTGATTAGCTCTGCCAGCCAGTGTCAAAATGATACCATAGCTAGTAAATGACAGCCAGATGGGTCTCAGAACATATAATGATAAGTCCATTTTGACCCACACCTCCTGAACTGCCACCAACCATTAAATAATGTCTCATTTATGAGGGTCAGGGGAGGTCAATTGCTGCATACTGAAAATGGAAACTGTTAAACCTTTCCAAGGCTATGGTATCAATATGAAAACTGTATTAGTTTCTTTCATGTTTACTCCACTTGTGAATTGTTGGAGATCTCTCTTTTAATAAGCCTTCCACAATTTTAAAAAAGAAACCTTTTCCTGAATGAAGCCTTCTATTATAATAATCCCATCTCTCAAACACTATTGCTCTGCAATGATTAATTGCTTCTATGGTTAAAAAAATCTATTAATTACAAAAGAAATTTTACATATAGTCTTAGTAAAAAGACAACTTTGAAAGATGTACACCTCATTTTCCTATACAGCACTCCTCACTCATCCTTTTACTATACATTTTTCAGTTTAAACCACTCAATTCTGCATCATTGCTCTGGAAAAAAATATGAAAATGGTCTAAAATAGAAAGTAAGCACAACTTTTCACAGTTGGTCCCTTTCAATAAATAATAGATGGTTACCTCAATCTGTGCAGTGTGGTTGGCATAATACTTTAAGGCTTCATCTCCTTCATCTGGATCCGATCCTGGTTTGAGCATCTGCTGCAATAGTTTATTGTGGCGGGCCAACTAGAGTGGGGAAAAGATAAAGGTTTTAGGTCCTTTTTTACCCTTTCCTGGGGTTGAACTTTGAAATAACTTTGTCTACTTGTATACATAGCTTCATAGTCCTAGGGTTAAGGACAATTAGTTACACTTCAGGAAAGCATGTCTGTATTTGAAAGGCAGAGATAATGAAATCACAATGATCAGCCATTAATATTTGTTGATTAAATTTATGTCTTCAGTAAATATATGATTGTACCAGGAAGAAGAAATGTTCCCAGTGATACATAATTGATACTGTCTATAGTAAATTTACACTACATACACATAAAAACAAAGTGATCAACAGTGCAATAAATCAGTGAGTAGTGGGAACAATATAAATGTGTGTTTTTCCTACACACACATAAATAGGTATCTGTATTTCAGAAGAGTTTCTCTTATAGCATGTAATCTAAGCTCTACATTAGTAGTTGGTATAAAGTCCTATATTTCTGCATGTTTGTAGGCCAAAATTAGTGCTTTCTGGGTATAGATCCTGATTTTATTGTCATTGAAATTGAGCATTTAAAAAAGCAAAAATTTCACCATAAATTATTTTAAACTGCTGGTGGTGGAAGTCATCTTTCTCTCTCATTTGAATGTCTACAGCATTTGCTGGCTAGTTCTCTCACTTTGTACATTAGTAATACATGTTGCCTTCAGATGTCTCCTTTATGGTTGTCTCGAGCAATTCCTGAAATCTTGCAATGTCTTTCACTTATCAAATATCCTACTAATGCTTAAATTCCCTAGGGGCTTCTACTAACAAAGACTCTACCACAGAACTCTCTCACTCCTAGCACAGTGCCTGCCTCCAACTTCATGACAGGTACTAATTCTACGTACTTCAAGTACATGATCTTACTTGAACCTACTAAGAAATTCAGTGGTAGGCACTCTTTATTATTGCCATTGACAGATGAGGAAACTGAAGCACGGAGAGTGTGAGGAACTTGTTTGTGATAACATAGCTAGAAAATGGTAGAGCCAGTATTTTATCAACATTATAGAGCGATAAGTTTTCCTATGATTCATGAGATCTTAATACAAACTGTGATTATAATCATGGAGATGAATTTTAAATAATAATTCAGAACCTAGAAAACCAAATGAACATTATCCTTGTAAGTGATAATTTGGTAAGCTAAATATTCATTACACTGATGTTGCTCTAGAGCAAATCATTTTGAAAATTGTTATTTCAGAATTGGTTTTCAGGGTCATTAATCACTCAAGAAAACCATTTCCTATTTTCTTTTTTTTTTTTTTTTTGAGGCGGAGTCTCGCTCTGTCGCCCGGACTGGAGTGCAGTGGCCGGATCTCAGCTCACTGCAAGCTCCGCCTCCCGGGTTTACGCCATTCTCCTGCCTCAGCCTCCCGTGTAGCTGGGACTACAGGCACCTACCACCTTGCCCGGCTAGTTTTTTTTTTTTTTTGTATTTTTTTAGTAGAGACGGGGTTTCACCGTGTTAGCCAGGATGGTCTCGATCTCCTGACCTCGTGATCCGCCCGTCTCGGCCTCCCAAAGTGCTGGGATTACAGGCTTGAGCCACCGCGCCTGGCTCCTATTTTCTATTTATGTTTTTTTGAACTAAATTTGAATTATACACATTTTTATTACAAACCATAGTCATGAAACTTTTCGTGACTTAAAGGGGTTTCTAAAAATCTCAATGAGTTTGAAAGCATAAAATTATTGTAATCATTTAGGTACCTCAGCATGTTTTAAGAAGTGGCCAGTTCTTGAAGGCAAAACTGGCATGATTTCTTTACTGACTGGATCTGGGGCATGAAAGAAAGAGAATTAAGGATGATTCCAAAGTTATTGACCTGAGTAACTAATAGTTTAGAAATGTCATTTACTAAGAAAAAATGTAGGAGGAGTACATTTAGCAGGATAAAATCAGGACTTTGGTTGTGGACATGTGAAGCTTTAGATGAGGAGTGGGCTGTTGGATTTGTCAGGAATTCTGGGCAGAGGTCAGGGCTGGAGCTGTGCATGGAGGGGTCGTCAATATATGGCTGATACTTAAAATCATGAGTCTTAGTGAGATCACCTAAAAGTGAGCTTAGACAGAGAAAGGAGCTCCACGGAACTCCAATATAGGTTAGTAAGAGAAAAGACACCAGCAAACTAGACTAAGAAAGTTGGTTAAGGAAGGTAGGAACAAAACCCCACGCAGCCAGGTGTCTTGCAGCCAAGGGAAGAAATAATTTCAAGAGGGATGGAGTGATTATCTGCGTTAAATGCGGCAGGTAAGTCCTCAGGGAAATGTCATTTGGTTTAGCAACTCAGAAATCACTGAAAAGCTTCACAGCAGCAGTTTTAGGAAGTGGTGGATACCAAAGCTTAACTGTAGTGAGTTTAAAAAAGAATGGGAGGCGAGGAGGTATACACAAGGAGAGTGAGTAGAGACAACTCTTGAGGACTGAAGGTGTGAGGGAGAGCCAAGAAATAGGATGGCAGGTAGACAAAAGGGCAGGGATAAAGGTGGATTTTTTAAATACGGAAAATAGAACATCGTGTTTGTTTGGTTTTGAAAGGGACTATTCACTAGAGCAACATCTTGACTAGGTGAGAGTGGAATGATCTAGAACATTTGTAAAGGGGTTTGCCTTAGATAGGAATAAATTTACCCTTAGAGACAGCAGGGAATATGGGCACAGATTCAGGAGGTTGGGTGGTTGTGATGATGGGAACACTGAGAAGTTCTTTTCTGGTTACTTTTTTTCTCAGTGAAGTAGGAAGCTGATAATGAGGACGAGAGAGGAGGTGTTGGATAACTGATGAAAAGCAGCTATAAAATAGCTAGGGAAAGTACATGGACTTGGAAATACAGTAGTACTGCCAGGAAGCCTTAAGGGTCTCCCTTATGTTATGGTCAAAGGGAGGCCAGGAACCATATTTGTGTGTTTTTCTCCGGCAATATTCAGCTGTCTGGGTAAAGTCACAGAGTATAAAGAGAGTTGTCAATAATGAGATCTACAGTTTTGTTGGGTAAGGTCAACAACACATAAAAAAGAGATACTTAAATACTGGAACGCTTTAAATCTTACATAACTGATAGTCTCCCAAGGTGAGATAGTAATTTGAATAATTTCTCCTGTTTATTTATTTAAAAACTTTTACTTCTTTATGATCACTTTATAGGGTCAAAAACTGTTGCAGTTATTTTAAGAAACCATTAATGTTATTTAATGTAATAGTAAACAAATCTATACAAATCATTTTCAGTTAGTATATCCTGCTTAACAGAAACATCTGTGGGCCTCTCTCCCTCCTGTTGACTTAATGACATGATTCTGCATGTGTCTTGTTTTATTGCAGAGAATAGGCATTCTAAAAGGGACTCAAAAAAAAAAAAAAAGAAAAAAAAACACCCACCAAGGACTCCCTTATATTAGAACAATATTTTCATTCATGATTAGATAAGCCATCTTTACATATCTTTGAAAACTTGAAATATATAATTGAAAAAGAATAATACAAACAAAACAGAGAAAACTTCACTGTTTTTTTCTACCTGGAAATCTTTCATATTCTTTGTAATAGAGGGTCTTGACTAATGAGGCTTATTTGCTCCTCCCTGTTCTGTGTTCTGATAGAGCTCTGCACATATCTATATTACGAAATTTCTCATATTGTATCTGAGTAACTATTATTTCTCTCCAGTGGTCTGTGACATCCTCAAATTAAAGGGCCTGGTCTTACTCATCTCTTTGTTCTCAGTGCCAAAAACAGAACTTGATACATAAAATAGAGTCAATAAATATTTGTTGAAATCATGAAGAAATGGGCTAGTTAATAACATATATTCATGGATTTAAGTGGACAACAACTCTTAAGCCTCAATGAATTATCTCTCTGTTTCGTCCTCTGTAAAGAAGAAGGGCAAATAAATCTGATTAGAAATCAGACAATGGTACAAATTCCAGTAATTGTAGAAAGAAAATATTTTAATATTTTTTCTTGTTTGACAGTTACTTACGTACTCATATGTATTCCAATAGATTATAAGCTATTTGGAGGAAGGAAATAACCATTTTTAGTGGCATCCTTTATTATCCATTTCACATTTATCTTCTTACCATTGGGATTTTAATGTTCATTTCAGTTTGGGTCCAAGTAAGGACAAGGTAAAAAAAAATCAAGAAACTACACTTTGATGATATTCAATAATAATTATTTCTTAGTACTTTTCATCTGTGTTTTTTTAATGTGAGTTTCACTTTTATTGGGTACCCAATCAATGTTGAATGGAACCCTATATGATAAAGCAAGGACAGCATTCCTATTATATAGACAAAATGCAAAAGAATTAAGGAATATCTCGATGATTGTGAAATGCATAAAAATGACTGATATCAATACAGAGCTTTCCTGGTCCAAATTAACAGTTTACTGAAAGCACAAGACAATGTCTTAGAAACCAATTAACATATGCTCAATAGTTTATAAAGGATTTAGTCCCCTATACAGGCAATCTGATTTAAAATATTCTGTAGAATGAACGCACTGCCAACCAAAGACATTCGGTTGTCTTAGTGATGGACTCTTTAGCCACATTTGTCTACGACACACTTTTATATGCCACGTACCCTTTTATATGACTTTTAAAAAAAAGAAAGAAAACCCAGCATCCAAAGCAGCAATCACACCATTTACTATTATGTGCTTTGGAAACCAAAGGTAAAAATACCTGGTAAGTTTCTGCACAAGTATGGCACATCTGTGGAGAGTTGTAACAATAAGAAATCTAATTTAGATCCTAATTAAAAACTGAAAAACTGCTAATGAAGATATTCAAGGACTGCTGTGTTACGATAGCCAACTTTACCATTGACAAAGATGCTCCCAACAGGACTTGAAATTAGCTGATGTCACTATACAAACATGTTTCAGAAAGCCAACCAACAATCAATATTAATGATAATGAGAGTCTGAATTTGGGCAACTGCACTGAATGTTAAAAGGGGGAAATGCCATATGGGGAAATCTCTGGGTCTTAGAAATACTTATATTCTACAACAATCTTTATGAGCCAAAATAGTAGCAATTGTTTTACATATGGTGCGCAAATGATGCCTACCCAGTTAGTATGCAGTTTCAAAAGAATTTTAGCAACAAGGAACACTTATTAGGTCATTATTACAAATAGAAAAACTAGGCCTGAGATAATATCACAATATTAAAGTTTTATAACAATGCAATGAATACATGGGTAGGTATAGTGCATGCATACAGATTAGTCAGGAGAGGATCCAAAGCATTGGTGGATAGTCAACCTTAAGAAAAAATAAAGACATTCCCCACAAGAAAGACTACCAAGAGATTCTTTCATTGTATGTTGAAGACAAAAGGAAAATCATGCATATCATTATCAATCATGACACACTTGTAATTTAAATATAGATGCATCACTCAACAGGAATAAAAACATGTATATGTATATATTCATAAAATACAGACAGACACATAAGTGCAAACCTTATACATAAACATATATAACTTGCAACAGAGTCTTTGAGCAACATCATGTATTTTTTGAATCCAAGATTAGGGAATAAAGATGACAGACTTGGGCTTTCTATTTTTAGTGGCATCCTTTATTATCCATTTCACATTTATCTTCTTATCACTAGGATTTTAATGTTCATTTCAGTTTGGGTCCAAGTAAGGATGGAGAAAAAAAATCAAGAAACCATACTTCAATGACATTCAATAATAATTATTCCTTACTACTTTTCATCTGTATTTTCTTTATGTGAGTTCCAATTTTATTAATTGGTAAAACTGTGACATAGCAATTGGCTTTCTCAAGATCACAAAGTGAGCTGGAGCCTGAAGTCGGAATAATTGCCTTGTATATTCAGGCAATTGTATTACAATACAATGCCTTCATGCCAAACACTACCCCTATTTGAAGCAGAGAAAAATTAGAAGAAGGGGGCAAAAACTAAGGCTTTACCTATTCTAGTGTGCAAAATATGGAAGCCTCCTGTTTTCAAAACATCTACTTTTTTTTCTCTGATTCTGTGACCCTGTAAAGTGCAAAGCACGGTTTTAGCTACCGTGGGATGATAGAAATGAGCAATATTTATTTTCTTATTTCAGGCAACCGACTTTCTAGTTGGAGGAATTAAAACAATGATAGACATGTAATTAATACAAGGAAAAATGAGGGCAGAATTACAAGGAATCACATTAGATTTGGTGGCACGAGGAAAGGAACCATTTAAGAAGTGCATCTGATAAAGGTTTTATAGAATGGATGAAATGTCCAGGTAGAAAGGAGGAAGAAAGAATGGCATGAGGAAGTGGTTCTGCATAGAGAGAGGGATCCCATGAGCCAAGCCATGGAGGATGGGCAATGAGAAGAGGACTAGAAGGGAATTGGGAGCCACACTAAATGCCTGTGTGAGGAGTTCAAACACAGAATACTGTGGTGGGTTGAATTGTGTCCAAATCAAGCCAAAAAGATACACATGTTCAAATCTTATGTCCTGGTACCTATGAATGTGATCTTATTCAGAAACAGGAGTTTGCAGATGTGATGAAGTTAAATGAGGTCACACTGGATTAGGGCGGGCCTTAATCCTACGACTCGAGTCCTTACAACAACAGGGAAATATGGGCACAGTCAGACACAAAAGGAGAATGCCATGTAATGACACAGAGATACTGGAGTGATATAAGGCAACATATGCTAAGAACTGCTGGCAAACACCAGACACTGAAAAGAGGCAACGAAGGATCCTCCTTGAGGGCCTTCAGAGAGAGCATGGCCCTGCTAACACCTTGGCTTAGGACTTTCAGCTTCCGGAACTGTGAGACAAGAAATGTCTGCCATTGCGAGCTTCCAAGTTGTGGACATTTGTTATGACAGCCCTAGGAAGTTAATAAAAACCACCAAGGAACTTTTCTCTTGACTATGGCAAGATAAACTGAGATTCTATTCATCTCTTTTTTCCTTTCTCTTAAGTACGGAATTTGGGGATAAGACAGGATCCATTTGGGCATGATGCCATCTGCCCAGGGTTCCTTGCAGTACTGTGAGGTCCTTCATAAAGAACACAGACCACAGAAAAAATAACTGGTCTTCCCAAATACTGATGCCAGATTTATTCCTCTGTTAGTAGGGTCAGAGTCCTGTGAGAAAGACGAAAAGGCTTTCCCACATGAGACTCAATTGTGTGGTCTCAGTCAGAAAATATTCACTACGGCTCTATGGCAAGTGAATATTTGGTACTTAGACCACTTTAGAAGAAGATCAGCTTCAGGAATTCCTAGGAGGGAGAAGCACATTCTCCTCACTTTAGTCAGCAGAACTGAGGCAGCCAGAAACCACCAGGAATATCCAGCATAAGTCTGAAGCTAAACAATCCAGAAGACACATGAAGGGCTGTATGCACTCTTTTCTCAAAGAGGAAATAGTAGTTTCTGGAGGGGTTGAGAACCTTAAGAGTGCAGCGGGAGGGGAAAGTCAGGAGGGAAAATGGGAAAGGGTATGAGATGGGCCATGGGAAGCAGATGAAAGCCCTTATACCCCACCAAATAGTACAGTGGAATGGATTAGTTAGAAAAGCTAACAAATCTGTCTTTCTTGCAAAGTTAATTTTTGTCCTTCTTTCTTTCCCAGACACCCTTGTTCCCTAGTCAAACAGAGTTGCCCACATCATCTTCAGCAGATTTTGGTATATAACTGGAATGGAAACAGAAAGAAGCAATGTTCATGTTTCTCAACTTTCAAAATAGGTTTTTGAGAATCTAAAGAGAAAGCCTTAAAGAAAGCACAGCCAGAAGGAAAATGTGGCAGTGGACAGAAAGGACAGCAGGGGTGATCATTCCAAGGAAGACAGACAAACCTTGGGAAGAGACAACACAAACTCTCGAGTACCTTGCAAGACAGCTCTGGAGGATTCATGGACAACCAGACCAAAGGACCACAGACCCAAGGGAAATCATGAGCTCTCAAGACAGCTTTCTCTCAACAGACACACACACACACACACACACACACACACACACACACACCCCACAAACCCCACACACTGTAGGAAAGTAAGGAACTGATCCCTTCCCTCCCCAGCAGTACTGAAGGAGCGACTCCAGAATGCCACCAGCATCACTCTGCACTGTACAACCTTCACCCAAGGAGTTTTAAAAACATTGTAAGTTACATTTATCTATTATCTTTTTAAAAATCCACTATGGTTCTTAGATATCAGTTTGTTATTTCCTTTATAATGGTAGCCAAACTAAGACGAAGATAGGTGCAAAATAACAAGAAATTTGCCAGAATTAAAAAATGAAACAAACATGTCCTAATTTCAAATGATTTAGACTCCTACTCATTAGGGTCTGTGTTAAACTATAGTAAAATTGATAAAAGACCTTAGTGATGATAATAAATAAATGATTCATGACAGCTCAACCCTTGAAGCAGGGCAAAGCAGGAGAGATAAAAAGGAGGAAAACATTCCACAAAAAAATGCACTTTAAAATGATTTAGGGCAGTTTTCAGTAAGTATGCTATCTTTGTACTATGATTTTATCATCAAGCATTACAACGTGTTGTGACGTTTGATGGAGCTAACCTTCCTACAGATGGCTAACACTCATCCTAATAGAATGGTCCTCAAAATGGGGTTTCTGGGACAGCTAAATAGCATTACCAGGAAGCACATTAGAAATGCAAGTTCTCTGGCCCCACCTCAAGCTTTCCAAATCAGAAACTACGAAGGAGTACACTCCTCTCCTGCTGCACCCCACAATCTGTTTTAACGAGCCCTCCAAGTGATTTCAATCCTGCTAACATTTGTAAACCACTGTTCTAATAGATAGTAGATGTTATCACCATAAGTAATTTGGATTCTTGAGTGAAAATCCACCAGTTTTTTTTTTTTTTTTAACCAAACTTACACATAAAAGAATCAAGTATTTTTAAAGAAGTTTTTTTTTTTCCCATTAAAAGCATACAGGAGAAATGTTAACATGTAGATACTCTATAACATATTTACTGAACACATTTCCAAAAAAATTGAGATTAGGATCAGAAGTACAAAATATGCTCCACTTAATTTTAAACAATTGGTTATTTGTCACCCATAGCTTCTAATTTCTGGGCTCATGAATTTCCATAATGCTTTGCATGGAGTGTGTCACCCAGAATGCATGTGTTGGAAATTTTGTCCCCAGTGTGGTGATTTTGGGAGGTAGGGTCTTTGGGAAGTGATTAGGTCATTAAGAGGAATTAATGCTGCTCCTGAGGGGACTGGGTTAATTTTCAGAAGAAGTGAGTGCATTCTCGCTCTCAAGGGACTGGACTTGGTATCTTGAGAGCAGGAGGTTATGCAGAAAGGCTGCTTTGGGCTTTGCCATGGTAGCACATGCTTGCTTCCTTTTCCTTTCTCTACCATGTGATGTTGCAGCTCGAGACCCTCACCAGAAGGTGACCAGATGCAGATGCCTGCATCTTGCACTTCCCAGTCACTAGATAAATCTCTTGTCTTTATTAATTGCCCAGTCTCAGGTACTCTCTAATAGCAACAGAAAATGGACTAAGACATCTACTAAAAGAGTAAAAACTACTTTAATCCCAGGAGGTTTGTATAGTTATATGTAATATATATGAAATATATTAGTTTATGAATTAATTTATATGTTTATTTTCATGAAAAGAGATAAAAAATTTATCTTCTAAAACAAGATTTTTCCCTACAGTTATTTAAGGCAAATTTTATTCTTTAGTTCCATTTTCAATTAAAACAGGTTATACCTTCTCCTACTTCTTTGATACTTCAGAAGCTACTGATTTAAGATTTTATAAATAATTCATCACTTTAATGGAAAATGCTTACTATTTTGTAGTTTTCATGTGAAATTTAATGAGGTATAATTCTTAATTGGTTTTGATATCCATGTAAGAATATATATCAATATTTTCCGAGTGACTAAAATGAAATGAAACAAAATAATGTGTATGTACATCATCTTATCTGAAATCAGTATTCCACCAAAAATATTCTAAAGTAATCATTACAGTAGTGTCCTAGTCAAAAGAGTTAAAACATTTCAGGGTGAGGAAGCAAGAAAAGAAACTAATTCCACATGTGAAGTGGGGTTATCTAAAGTACAGATAGACATAGAAACTGATTTCTGGGAAACCCTGATATTATGTACACTAGGAGTTTTTGCTTTCATTATGTAGAACTGATGGAAAAGAGACATCTCTTTGACCTTATTTCTTTTTGATGTAACTAAAGACAAGTCTTTGAAATTTCTGGGTCTCACTACTCCCACACAGGAAATAATATGCTTTCCTCAGATCCAGAGATGACCAGGTAATATTACTCGAGTTGCTTCTTCCAGCATCCAGAAATGAATTTGCTGGATATTTCCCATCCATGTCCCCTCCCACACATTTCAAGTGTGGTTTGGGAAACACTAGCAGAACAGAAGAATCTTTCTCCATGACAATTCAGATAACACGTGAGTATGAAATATTCTTCATTTGATTTTAGTATGTCCTCCACCTAGAATGTAGTTTACAGAAGGACAGGGATTTTGTTTTGTTTGCTGTTGTATTCATAATCTAGGACAGTGTCTGGCACAGAAGAGTTGCTTAACAAATACTTTTTGGATGGATAGATGGATGGATGGATGGATGGATGGATGGACGGATGGATGGAAGGATGGCATAGAGTACTTTTTGCTTATTTGTTAGTTCAATTTTAATGGCATATGTGTTTAATTTTCTGAAATAAATTGAGTTTTTAGAAAATGATGAATTGCAATATTATATGCAAATATGAGAAATGTGGTGTTTTATTTGTTTGACTGTTTGTTTGTTTTTTGAGACAGAGTCTTGCTCTGTCACCCAGGCTGGAGTGCAGTGGCGCAATCTCAGCTCACGGCAACCTCCGCCTCCCGTGTTCAAGCGATTCTCCTGCCTCAGCCTCCTGAGTAGCTGGGACTACAGGCACATACCACCACGACCAGCTAATTTTTTGTATGTTTAGTAGAGACGGGGTTTCACCATATTAGCCAGGATGGTCTTGAGATCTCTTGACTTTGTGATCTGCCTGCCTCAGCCTCCCAAAGTCCTGGGATTACAGACTTGAGCTACTGTGCCTGGCCAGAAATGTTTTAATTCCTAGTCATTTATATACAGCAATAAGAAAAATGGGAATGACAGCATCACTTATCTTTTAAAAGCATTCTGATTCTTTCACTGTTTCTGGGGATTTTTTTAAGGCAAACACCAAAAGGTGAAGAAGGTCATCTTTTTGAGATGTTGGACCATGTTAAAATAGTACCTGTGGTTGACTGGGAAAACTTAGAGAGTTCCTGTTCTCAAAGTAATTGCTGTGGGGCATGGGGGGTGGCTTCTGATCGACACTGAAAAATGATTTCTGGCTTTATCACTGACCTTTTAGGGTAGCACGTTCAAGTCGTTTGACCTTTTTATGTCTAATTTACCTAACTGTGAAATAACAACACCTGCAATAATATACTAAAGAGAATTACTGCAGGATCTGTGCTCTTAATGCTCCTTAAGTTCCTGAACCAATGAGACTTAGTGAAGAGCACAATCTTACTATTCTACTTTTCTCTATGATATACCTATTCCAAGAATGAGTCAATTGCTTTTCTGTTGCTCATAGTCTTGACAAAGCCACTTTAAAGTGGGTTAATTAGAGGCTTGAAATTATAATGATGAGTTCCGCAACAGTTCTCACACTGCCAGTGTGCGCTCAGGAATCCAATCTGAAGTGCGCAAATTAGCCAGATGTAAAATCGGGGGTGGAATGTGGGGAGCTGAGAAGAAGCACTACGAGACAATTTTCAGGAACTTTAAGCTCAATTGCTTGAAAGCATTTCAATTTCAGGTTTCTTCAGCTTTCTATTTCTGAGTTACATCAGACTGAGAAATATGCCATTGTTATCTCTCTGTTTAACTGTCTAATCAACAGCTGCTAAGAAAAAAATAAGGTCAGCTTTTGTGAGATGGAGTGGTTCTTAAAAGTGAGAGAATTACTGCTCAAATGAACTTCTGCATTTCAAAGGCAAACCTAATAACGGAGGAAATGAGGTGGCAAGGTGAATTTCAACTCTAAGTAGGGATTCGGATCAGTTGAATTAAACTGAAAAGAGACAAAGAATTTTGAGCAGATATATTTTGTTACTGGTTCATTCTGTGACACCCAACACCCTTTAAATGTTATCTAGTCATTCAGAAGTTAAATGACCCAGGTTGCAAATGAAAAGACAAAGAGAGGGCATGAAAAGTAAGGAGAGGAAGGGAAGAAAGAGATAATGTAAAGAAAAACTCATTTAGAAAAACTTATTGTCCTTTCTTAAGAAATATATAACCAACTGGTAAAGAAGCCATTTAAAGAGGGGTATTGAACATAAACATACAGGTATATGAACAGTTACTGCCTGCATTGTCAGTGTCTTGGGGATTATACAATGAGGTCATGAATTATCTATAAGTAAAACGATGTTATTAATAGTTTCAGATACACGAAGTACTTTATATGCAAACTAACATAACATAAAGACCCACTTCTCTCATTCAATACTAAAACAGAATTCTCCTATGACCTAAGCCATCATGAGCTAAATACAATAATTAATATATGCCTTGTATGTTCATTCTTTCAGAGGCATTTGAACCAGAGTGACTCCATCTTAAATAGGGGCTGGATAAAATGAGACTGAGATCTACTGGGCTACATTCCCAGGAGGTTAGGCATTCTTAGTCACAGGATGAGATAGGAGGTTGGCACAAAGTACAGGTCACCAAGACCTTGCTGATAAAACAGGTTGCAGTAAAGAAGCTGGCCAAAACCCACCAAAACCAAGATGGCAATGAAAGCGACCTCTGGTTGTCCTTACTGCTCATTATACACTAATTATATTGCATTAGCATGATTAAAGATACTCCTGCCAGTGCCATGACAGTTTACAAATGCCAGGGCAATGTCAGGAACTTACCCTACGTGGTCTAAAAAGGGGAGGAACCTTCAGTTCCAGGAATTTCCCACCCCTTTCCTAGAAAACTCATGCATAATCCACCCCTTGTTTAGGATATAATCAAGAAATAACCATAAAAACAGCCAACCAGCTGCCCTTGGCGCTGCTCTGTTTATGGAGTAGCCATTCTTTATTCCATTACTTTCTTAATAAACTTGCGTCCACTTTGCTCTATGGACTTGCCCCAAATTCTTTCTTGCACAAGGTCCAAGAATCCTCTAATGGGGTCTGGATCAGGACCCCTTTCTAGTAACAATTCTTTTTTTTGTTTGTTTGTTTTGTTTTTTAGACAGAGTCTCACTCTGTCGCCCAGGCTGGAGTGCAATGGCATGATCTCCGCTCACTACAACCTCCACCTCCCGGGTTCAAGCGATTCTCCTGCCTCAGTTTCTTGAGTTGCTGGGATTACAGTGCCACCATGCCTGGCTAATTTTTGTACTTTTTAGTAGAGGCAGGGTTTCACCTTGTAGGTCAGGCTGGTCTTGAACTCCTGACCTCATGATCTGCCTGCCTTGGCCTCCCAAAGTGCTGGGATTACAGGTGTGAGCCACCGTGCCCAGCCTTTAGTAACAATTCCATAATTGTTAATGAACCTCTGATATATAACAAATAATGCTCTAGGCTTCTGGGTTATAATAGTGAACAAAACAGACCAAAGCTCCTGCCCTCCTAGAGCTAACTTTCTGTTGGCGGAGGAGACAGAAACAAATATATCATCTATCAAAATGTGCAAGTGCTAAGGAGAAAATAAAGCAGAGGATGGAAGTAATGAGCACTGGGGGATGGAGGTTGCCATTTTAAATCAAATGTTTAGAGACGATTTTAACAGAAACTTCTAGATACAAAGCAGGATTATGAAACAGAAACTTATAGACACAAAGTAGGTTATTGACACCAAGGTACAGCCAGGAGGCCAGTGCGGCTTGAGCAGAATCAGTAAAGAGGAAAGTGGCCAGAGAGAGAGGGGAGATGGGGAAGAGGGCCAGGTCATATTGGGAGACTTGTGAAGCCAACATAAGGGTTGACTTTTGCTGTGGAAGGTGTTGAGCAGAGAGGTGACATAATCTGTGTTACATTTTTAAGGGTTGGCTGTTGCTACTGTGTTAGAGAAGACACTACAGAATGCATGGATGAACAGAAGCAGGAAGAGTCAGAAGCCTACTGCAAATAATCCAGGTGAAAGATGGTGCTCGTTTGGACCAGGTGGTAGTGAAGGATGTGGGCAGATTCTGTAACATACGGTGCAATGAAGAGGGGCAGTCACAGACATGGCTAGAGGGTGAGATTGTACAGTGGTTAGCATCGCAGGCTCTGGACAGACCTGGGTTCAACTCCACTGTATCCTCCTTGTTAACTGAACAGCCACAGGGAAATCATTTAGCTTCTCTAAGCTTCACTTTCTTCTTCTGCAAGTGAGGTTCCTAAGAGTATTTTATGAATATTTACCTCAGAGAGTTATTGTGACATTTAGATGAGACACAGCACCTGACACAAAGTGAGTATGCATTACGCTCGATAAATATGAACTAAAATAACAGAAAAAAAAAAAGAGTAACCAGGAGCATGCTCACTAAGGGTCGCCTGAGCATGCTGGTGAGCACGTACATACTCTGTTTTATCAGAAGCTATGGAAATATTTGGTAAGGAGACAGACAGGAGCAGCTGACCTTTTAGTGTAATTAATCATTTTGGCTTCCCTGTGGAGAGTGGATTGAAGAGGGACTTAACCGGAGACAGAGACAGGAGGCTAATGCAGTTGTCCAGGCACAAAATGAAGATGGCAGCGGGAAGACACTGGCAGTACGAGTGGAGAGGAGTGAGCAGCTCTGCCAGGCTGTCCGGCTGAGGACAGTACAGGGGGCCTGGTGAATGCACTTCTAGTTGGTAGCCGCTTACAGGACTGTGCCACTCATGGAGGAAAGGGGTCTGAGTTATTTTAGGGAGAGGCTGATGATGACATCAAGACTCAGTTTCCCTGCAACGCAGCACACTCAGATCAGAACAACCAAGAAAGGAAAATGTCAGGGCCATCCAGGGGAAGCCAGAAAGGGCCTGGTTGCCTGTCACCACCTGCACCCAAAGCATTGATATTTTCTTGATATGTGTGTTTATTACTTTGTTCTCCCTTGGTTTGTGTCAATGTTAAACATGAGGGCATGATCAACGATAAAAACAAGATAAACATGAGACACTTCTAGAATCAATGATACAGCTAATAAAATGAGGGGTGATGGAGGGGAACATTTTCAAGGAAAACTTGCCCAAATAAAAATTGTTTTCTGTTAAAACTACATAGACATGAGTTTGTTTATTCCTTTTGGAGCTCATTTGTGAGCCCTCTTGCAGCATCCATTTAGGATCTGAACACTGAAGCTGTCTGAGTCTGAGTACTTCCTACCCTAATGAGCTTCAGGAAGGCTGACGTGCCTCTCCTTCCTGCTTGGGTCTTGGTGAGCTGAGCGTGAAGGCCTCGCCACAGCTCCCAAACCCACTGACATTTAATTAGCACAGTTGCTGTGATCCCATAGCAGGCCTTCCCCGATGAGAACTACAAAGCACCGCACAGAGTGTGCACAACACAAGCTAAACAAATTCCTAGTCTGGTAGATAAAGAGTTGCATTTGCAAACTGGACCCTGTGAATATTTCCTATCAGTCCTTTACTGGTACTGCTTTTAGGCAATGCTGCTGTGCTAAGGGGAAACAAATGCAAATATGAGGAGCCTCGGGAAATCTAGGAGGGTGGACATTTTAAACGTACACACACTTCTGCTGAAGAGCAATTGCAGTTTATTTAGGGAACAAATAACACACTTGCTCAGTGACAGCAAGACAATCTGTGCTGTAATGCCACCAGAGTTTCTCTGATTCTCCCCTCTTCTCCAGGTTTTAGAACTGATATCTTGCCCTCATTCTGCTTAAGATAGGGATCTGAAGAGGACACTTTGGCTGAGCTGCTTCGAGTCATTGCTCCTCTGACTCTACTGTGCATTCTGGCGTGTGGCTGCTTTGCAGGTAGTAAATCCCACAGCGTCCTCTGTTCATTGCGGTCCAGTTTGTGTCCCTTACTTCCCCTCCATCAATAGATTGTTGTTAGAAGGCTGCTGGTGACCTGCTGGGGGCCAAAGCCACGGGTATGGTTTACAGCTGCACCTCCTTTATTGAGTTCTTGAGGGCCTTTGGCCCCACCCTCTTTTGTGAATCTCTCTCCTCCCTTGCTTTTATATCACATTCCCTTGGGTCTCTCATTTTCAATCGATTTCTGTGGGTTTCAATTCCTCCTTCTTTCCTTTAAAGTTTGCCATTTCTCAGGATTCAACTCTTGATCTTTTACTCCTCTCATTCCAATTGATTTTCCCAGGAAATCTCATCTACAACTGCAAGTTCAAACAGCATCTATATGCCAATGTCTCTGTACATCTATGTCCCAAGCCTGGCTCTCCTTCCTGAGAATCAAGGACATAGAACCAACTGCCTGTTGTACACCTCCACCCCAGTGTCCCATCAGTTCCTTAAATACCAAAGTCTAGAACTAAGCTGCTCCTCTTTCCATTTCACCATGAGCCTCCTCTGTCTCCAGTCTTTTGAAATGCAACATCATCTGTCCACTAGCCAGCTTTATACCTAGAACCATCCAAGACTCTCACTTCATTTTCTCTCGCCTTAAGGCATTCCCAGACATTCAATCAGCTAGAGATGAAGTGGTTCTTGGACTTAGGAAAGGGCAGTGGTTATGGATTCTCCTTGCTCCTGGGATACAGGCCAAAACCCTTAGCAAGATCTACATGTCCTCCTGATCCGGCCCTGCCTCCCTCATGTGTCTCACCCCTGGTCCTCTCTCTTACGGCACCCTAGCTATTCTGGCCATTTCTTATTGTTTGGTCATTAGAAACTTTGCATATAAAGCAGTAAGAGACTCCAGATTCTCACATGGCCTTATGGGGACAAGAAGTGCACGCCCATGGAGGAGAGTGTTGTGGTTTTTACTCGTTTGTTTTGGTGCAAGCTATTTTTCAACATACATTTTCATGTGTATAAGTGGCAGAGGTTAATGTCTTTAATTTCTGAGAAGGAGAGTTAACAGAAATGAAGTTAGTAACAATCAGCTTAGGTTGGTACCAGGAAGGTGGAGAGCACAAAAAGAGAAGGAAGGGAAGGAAATGAGAAGAGGCTGTCTCTGGATCAGATGATCAGGCTATCAGACAAATAGGGAAGGAAGCTGAGAAGGTGAAAAGTCTGGAGTAGCTTTTTTTGAAACTGTGGTCTGCAGACAACTTGAATAAAAATATCCAGGATATATGGTAAAAAGCAATTGCAGGCCCTACTCCAGATCTTCTCAATCAGAGTCTCTGGGGTCAGAGTCCCGGAATTTAATGAACTACAACTTGAGAATCACTGCTTTAGAGCTCAACTCTAATACACAGTGTTCCCCAAGTTGTATATCAGATGGAAGCAGAAGACTACCTTTGCCCCCAGCTAGCATTCTTTAGTTTGCCCTCTGACCTGGATGCCTAGATCTATCTCATTTCAATGACTTCTGCCTTCATTTCCCCTTCTTCTGCCTCTGTTCTACTTGAGTCATCCACACACCTGGTTCATACTTGATTCATTCCTATTCTGAATCTACTGAATGAACATGTGCCTGCCCTGTCAATTGTTAGTCAATTCTCATTTATGATCAGGCTTCCACTGTCCATAGAATGCTTAAATCACAGAACTGCAGCAATCAGAGAAAGAACCTCTGGAGTGTTCTTTTTGATGCAGTCAGAACCTCTACATGTATGTCACTCTGTCTATGGGTATGTGTGTTAGTTACATTCACATACAAAGTGAATTAAACACTATAAATATAAGCATGAAAAATATTTAAAAATAAATGACTCAGTTCTCACAAAGATATTTCAGATATGGGACACAGGAAACTTCTCAACTGTGAAGATTATAAAAATAATCTAAAGAAGGGTTTGGCCAACTACATACAGCTCCTAGGTCAAATTCAGTGTGCCACCTGTTTTTTAAAATAAAGTTATATTTGAACACAGCCAGACTTATTTGTTTACATATCATCTATGGCTGTTTTTGCTCTAGAATGACAGAGTTGAGTATTTGCAAAAGAGACAGTATAACCTGAAAAGCCTAAAATATTTGCTATGTAATACTTTGCAAATCCCTGGCATAGTAACAGAAACCTGCAAATTGTTTTCAGGTCTCACACAGCTGACAAAAAGAAACAGAAAAGCATAGATAGATAGATAGATAGATAGATAGATAGATAGATAGATAGATAGATAGATAGACAGATAGATACATAAATATATACATATATATACACACACACACATATATATAAAGTTACGTATATGTGTATAGAGATACATTTCTAGAAGTTTTCTGAGACCAGCTAATTTCATATTTCTAAAATCGATCACATTTATCAATAATATAAATCCTGTCAAGGGACTTTTCAGAATTTTCCCCTACCTTATAATTTCAAATAATCACTTGGTTGTGACATAGAAGGGGACTTTTTTTTTTTTTTTTTTGGTCTGGCTAAGGGTAACTATTTCCCTTTCCGAAGCCTGACTTTTTTTTTTTTAGCTCAACAATTTGTCTTTCAGCATTAGTTTGTCACAATGCTCTGCCACTTTGCTGTGCTCTGTAAGTAATTCTGAAACTCAAAATGCACCAACAGCCATAAAACAGAAAAGCTGAGCAATCTCATCACATAATAGTAAGACTCATATACCTACATGATTCCATGGGCTACTACAAAAGGAAAACTGCCTTTTTTTTTTTTTTTTTTGAGACAAAGTCTTCCTCTGAAGCCCAGACTGGAGTGCAGTGGTGCGATCTCAGCTCACTGCTATCTCCGCCTCTCAGGTTCAAGCGATTCTCATGCCTCAGCTTCCTGAGTAGCTGGGACTACAGGCACATGCCACCATGCCAAACTAATTTTTGTATTTTTATTAGGTTGGTGCAAAAGTGATTGTGGTTTTCGTCATTGGTAAAAATAGCAGAGACATTGTTTCATCATGTTGGCCAGGCTGGTCTGAAACTCCTGACTTCAAGTGATCTGCCCACCTCAGTCTCTCAAAGTGCTGGAATTACAGGCATGAGCCCCTGTGCCTGGCGGGAAAAACTGTTTTCATACACCACTTTGATATTATAGTACTGGATCTACTGACTAACTGAGAATTAGTTGGCTTTCTCTGTCCTGACATTCTGTCCTAGCTCATACTTCCTCAGTGTGCCTTCAGGATAAAATGTCAGCTATATAGTTAAGCTTTCTTTTTTTTTTTTTTTTTTTTGAAACGGAGTCTCGCTCTGTTGCCCAGGCTGCAGTGCAATGACGCCATCCCAGCTCACGGTAACCTCTGCCTCTCGGGTTCAAGCAATTCTTCTGCCTTAGCCTCCCAAGTAGCTGGGATTACAGGTGCCTGCCACTATGCCTGGTTGATTTTTGTATTTTTAGTAGAGATGGGGTTTCACCATGTTGGTCAGGCTGGTCTCAAACTCCTGACCTCAAATGATCCACCTGCCTCAGCCTCTCAAAGTGCTGGGATTACAGGTGTGAGCCATGGTGCCTGAGCTATAGTTAAGCTTTCTTCATTTATGTCTCAGCAGGAAAAATAAGTTAATCAATAAATATTATATGCAGATACATGCAAGTACATAAACCCATATATACGGAATATTACTTAGTGCTCTGACCTAAGTATTTTTATATTGGCTTATGTGTTTACTAATTACATTTTCTCATGGGTTTATTTATAATTGATTTATCTGCAAATACTTGCATAATAATGTTAGGTTATAAATGAATAAAAGTACAATCAATAAATAATCATTTTAAGACTTATTGCTTTGGGGTTGGTGGATATTTTCTAAAGCAGACTTCTGTGCTATTTATCTCTGCATTATTCTGTTCAGCATTTTATAGAATCATTACCATCTCATTTATTTTATGGCAACAGAAGTAAGAACTAAGCACTCTGGCCAGGCTCGGTGGCTCATGCCTTGTAATCCCAGCACTTAGGGAGGCTGAGGCGGGCGGATCATCTGAGGTCAGGAGTTTGAGACCAGCCTGACCAACATGGAGAAACCCCATCTCTACCAAAAACACAAAATTAGCCGGGCGTGGTGGTGTGCGCCTGTAATCCCAGCCACTCAGGAGGCTGAGGCAGGAGAATCGCTTGAACCAGGGAGGCAGAGGTTGCAGTGAGCTGAGATTACACCATTGCACTCCAGCCTGGGCAATAAGAGTGAAACTCCATCTCAGACAAAAAAAAAAAAAAAGAACTAAGTACTCTAAGGAACTATTAGCAGAAATGTATACTATATCACATTTCAATAAATATTTCTATGCAATTAGTTTTTGGTACTTAAAATCCTTCAGAATTCGATAGGACGTGTCCCACCCTAGCTACCTCCCACAGTTGCAACACACGGCTTTCTCTCTTCTTGATGTAAGGTCCCAGAGAAGCTGGCTGTCACATACACACACACAGCATGCTGAATATTGCCCCCATCTCTGTGCATATTTTCTCTATGATGAAAATACTTTCCTCGGTTTATCTAAATCTTATCAAATCCATAAGATTCATCTAAAATGCAAGCCCCACCACAAAGCGTTATACAGTAACTCCAGCCAATATTAACCTATTTCACCTGTTTCCTTTCTAGCCATCTGTAGCAGCAGTCCCCAGCCTTTTTGGCACCAGGGATCAGTTTTGTGGAAAGCAATTTTTCCACGGACTGGGGCGTGGGGGGGAATGGTTTTGGGATGATTAAAGCACATTATATTTATTGTGCACGTTATTTCTACTATTGTTACACACTCACCATAATATAGAATCAGTGGGAGCCCTGAGCTTGTTTTCCTGCAACTAGAGGATCCCATCTAGGGGTGAACAGAAGACAGTGACAGATCACCAAGCATTAGATAAGAAGGATGTAACCTAGATCCTTCACACAGTACAGTTCACAACAAGGTTCATACTCTTATGAGAATCTAATAGCACCACTGACCTAACAGGAGGCAGAGCTCAGGTGGTCATGCTTGCTTGCCTGCCACTCACTTCCTGCTGTGTGGCCCGGTTCCTAACAGGCCACGGACTGGTACCCATCTGGGGTTCAGGGGTTGGGAACCCCTAACCTACAGCACTTGTTGACTATCACAGTCACTCATTTACTTACTCTCTCACTCAGTGAATCAGAAGTATTTACTACATCAAACACAGTACTATGCACTGGGTAACATTCATGAGTAAAACCTAACTCCTGCCTTTATGAAGTTTGGAGTCTCCTGGAGGAGACAAGTCAATAGGCCATGTGAATTTGGTGATATATGTTCTATGATCACAGCAGGCATGGCGTGCCATGGGTACACGCAGGAGGGACATCCACTCAGGCTCGGGCTACAGGAATGCTAAGGAGCTGAGGCTATGGAGTCTGAGTGTCTGGGGTATCTGAGTTGTACACATGGTGGGAGGACCAAGAGTTCTATTATGGATAATGTTAAGTGTGAGATGCCTAAAAAGACATCCAAATGCAGATCCTGAGCAAGAAGTTGGAGGAACCAGTCTGGTGTTCAGAAGACAGGCCCACGCTGAAGATGTACATTTGGAATTTATCATGGTACAGCTGGTGTTTAAAGTCACGTGACTAAGTGACATTCAGGGAGTGAGCATCGATTAAGAAGACCAGAGATCCATGGAATGGATCTGACTAGAACACCTCTAACAGAAGCCAGAGAAAGAAATAGAAGCCAGTGAAGCAGAGAGAAAGACCAGGAGATTGTGCTGGGCAAAAACTAAGTGAAGAATATTTCACAGAAAGTAGAGTGGCCAACTGTGTCAAATGTTAGTGACAGGACAAAAGATGCGGAAGGGGGGCAACCGTTAGACTGGTCAAAGAAGCAGTGACTAGTGGCCTCACCAAGAGTGGTTTAGGTGGCACAGTGAAAATGAAAGCCTGGCAGAAATGGGTTAGAGAGAGAATAAAAAGTGAGGAATAGGAGACAGCAATTATATACAATCTTTTGAGCACTTTTGCTATAAAAGACAGCAAGTTATGAGCCAGTGGGCTAGAGTTTTTTTTTAAAGGAGCAGATTTGCATGCATGAATGCTGAGCAAATGATCAAATGAGGGAGTACAGAGGGAAAGCGGTATCTCTCTGTTCCTCTTGCTCCCTCTGGTGCTCTCTCTCTTTCTCTCTTGCTCTGCCACACTCACTTTCCCAAGCACACTCCTAACCTGAGATCCCAGAGCACCTCAGATACACATTTTTCCTAGGACTTGATGCAATGTGGTTGTTTTTGTGTCTCCCTCCTGTAATAAAGGTATACTCCATGGGGAAGAGACAATGCCTCCTTTCCATATCCCATGCATTCCCTACCCACCCCACAACTGCATCTATAAAGCACATGCCCCAAAAGGAATCATGTGGTCTCAAAGAGGGAGACATCCCTGCTAGCACGGAAGCTCCCAGAGGAAAGGGATTTGGGTGTCTCTGCTCACTACTTTATCTCCAGCCCTGACAGCAGCAGGCTTTTCACATATCTGGGCAAGTAGGATAAGTCTATTTTCAGTGATTTAATATGATAATCTCTTCATGTTTACAAAAGTTGTTTTTCAACTAAGTTCATATATTAGAAAAGTCCTACATTATCAAAGTCTGTCTATAGAGTGAATGTAATATCTATTTTCATAATGGCTATTGGATTAAACACACCTCAAGATTAATTACATTCACTCCTGCTAATAAATCAGAAGTGTTGATCATTGTCTCTGAGGACCAAAAGACAGCTATGTACATTATTTCATCTGGTGTGTTCTGCAGAATGGCTCTGTCCATTCTGTGTTGTGCTATATCCTTGCATAAACTCCTTTCTGAATTAAATGCCAGTAGAAAGTTGGTCATTAACGAATACCATAGGCATCAATTATACTCTTGGTTACCAAGAAGCTCAGAGCCACCACTGATAAACTGTAAGAATGTTAGCCAAGACCTCTGGTGTACTTAGATCCTCTTTCTTTCTCATGGCTTTTGATCTTGTATTCTAACAAGCTAATTATACACATGCATTTCTCATTCAACCTCAAATTCTGTTTATAACTGATGACATGTAAATAAATACATAAATATCTAGTAGCTGATTAGTTCTTGTTACATCATTTAAAACATAATTGAATCCAGTAAAAGAGCCATCACAGTCCAACTACTCTCTGGAGCTCATAAGTCTCTGAAAGTTTACTTTGCAAATGCAGCTCACTGACAGCCATCATATTTTTATAGATGAGAAGGCTGAAGCCAGAGAAGTTAAGCGATGTAAATAGCTCACAGAGAAAATACAGGGTGCAGGGGTGGAATAATAGCTAAGCTGTTTGCATAATATTCTTGGTACAACATTCTAGCCAACATATTACTGAGCTACAAGTGCCTCTGTGAGTTGAGAAACCCAGCTGTGTTTTCTGCGTTCTGCACTACAAGCAATAATAAAGATGAAGTAATGGTAAGTTACTTAAAACCCTTCAAAGATATTAGAGATGGAAGTTATGTATCCAATTACAAACCATCCTTCTGCATCTACAAATAAAGTAAATGAAGCAATGCTGATTACTACATATTAGCATAAGAAAATAGAAGCTGCAAAAAGGGGAAGAGCATAAATCTCTAAGGAAAACACTGTAAGTAGTCTGAGTGATGGATACACTTCATATGGTTTCAGTATAAATTAAACTTTAGCTATTTGGAGTAATTTACATGCATATCCCTTAAAATGAATATAGCTCAAGCAATTGTTGTTAGTTATTAGAAACAGACTTTTTAAAGAAAAAAGTGGATTAATGAAGACTATCAGGAAATCCAGAAAATTTCTTTAGCATGTCATAAAGATTCCCTGCCCTTAAAACGCCATGGCCATTCCTACCATTTTCTCTCTTTCTCTCTCTCTCTCTCTCTCTCTCTCTCTCTCTCTCTCTCTCTCTCTCTCTCCCCTCGAAAGTTAAGAAAGAGTTATTGACTTTGATTAGGGATAAGGTAAAAATTCAAGGGTCTGAAATATACTAGGGAGTGCTATGCATTTTCCTTTTCCTGGAAAAACTAATCATAAAAGCCTTGCCTAATATCTCCAGCTCTCCTATTAGACTTTGAATTCAAGGGATAGTCAAAGCAGGCAGAAGGAGGAGTCGAAGACACAACAATGGCATTTTACATTGCTAGAATTCAGACTGATGCTCTAATAATTATGTCACTCAGAAATAAATATATATCTAACAAACATGGAATGTTAAGCAAACAAATAATTGCTTCCACTTCATGATCTTTATGTCAAACCAATAATTAGTGAGTCCCATTTCAATCCATTTCCTAGATTGCATTTTTTATTGTACCTATTAACCATCAATTTGAGAGGTCACTTAAATGGCCATAACCCAAAGGTTCTTAGTTGCTCAGTGAAAGACACGGAAGTGCCTATTGGAGAATTTAAATCTATTCTATAATACCAAGGCATTTTTTTCCCATTATACTTTGTGGAAAGTTTCTTTTGTAAAAATAAGGCCTCCTGGGTGTCCAGATTTTGTGGATCCACTATTAATTTAGTAGCCAGATCCGATATACGTGAAACAAAGAACAATTCCAGGATGATATACAGCATAAGCTAGTGTAAAAGTAAGTATGTGGTTCTAGGTGGACATAACAAATGTAAGAAATCAAAACAAAGAATAGATAGTTGCTGGCTGTAATTTATCTAGGAAATGGGTTAGGTAGGTCTCAGTTTGGATCTTAAGGGTATGAAGGTAACACTAAGATGAATAGTAACAATAGGAGGAGATATTCTATTAGTAAAAGAGAAAGATGGTATCATGAAGAAAAACAAGAAAAGTGCCTAGCAAGAAAGAAGATATTATAGGGCCTGTTGATACAGAGTTTACTAACAATATTGGCAAAGAGTAATGTATAAAACTAAAGAGAAAGTCAAGAGCAGTTTAATAAGACTATGGATTGCCAGCATGCTATTAGAAGCTTTGTAGGAGTCTCCTAATCTTACATAGTGGAGGTATTACCTAGAAATATTATCAGCATGCATGCATTTTTGCCAGAAGTTATTCCTTCAAACTCTTCTAGAGTGTCTGCTATATTCTAGGCACTACTTCACATGGAAAAAAAAAAAGATAATTGTATCTGTACCCAAGAAATGTGTGCTCCAGTGGCAGAAATTATAATTAACTTTTATCATGGTAATGATAGTAACAGAAAAATATCTTTATTCAGTTTTTTAAATTATAGTACTTAAACTATAAAATATCAAAGCTTTAGAGTATATCACGTCCTAGACACTCATTCATTCATCCTTCAATTATTCATGCATTTGTGCAACATTTGTTAGGTGCCTACAGAGTCATTACAGTTATCAAAGATGTTTACATAATTCAAATTATTGTAGTTTACTTCACATAAAAACATATGTAGATATCACACAAGATCCCTACTAATATGACCAAAAGAAGTTTCTCTCCCTAAAATATTTTTGGCTCCTTTTTGCAGAAGTTCTTCTGCCTGCCTGGACTGTCTTCCTCCATTCCTCTCTTTCAAGATTTAGTTCAAATGTCACCTCTTCCAGGAAGCTCTCTTGACTCCTAGGGGAAGTACACCTTGTACATAACCTCCAAGTTAAGACATGCACATTCAACTATAATGATTTATCTCTCTCGCTCTTCCTTTTATATACACTTCATTGTGAGCTTCTTGATTGCATTTTTAGTCATCTTTCCATCTTAGAAACTAGCACAATGCCTGACATAAGAGGTGTTCAATAAATGTTGTTGAAAGTATCTTATAATAAATAAGCCTGAGGTGAACTGCAGGTGATTAGTATAATATTCAAGTACTAATAGCTGGCTGGGGGAAGGGTCAAGCTACCCAGTCCTTCTTTTGCTCCTTTGAATATGCCAAGCTCATTGCCACTTTCAAGCCACTGGAATGTTGCCCTGCAAACCCCCCCACCCCCATGGTATCCTGCTGGCTTTTGATTTTTGACTTAGATCTAGTTTAAATTGCTCCTCAGAAAACCCTCCAGATCAACCAATCTCTAATAGCCTCTAGTAACTGTCTTTCACCATGATCTATTCTTGTTCACTGCATAGCTTATATGACCATCTGGCATCCTTCTGGTTCATTGTCTACTCTTCACTGCTCCCAGCCAGAATGCAAATTCCCTGAGAGCTGATCTGTTGTGGATCTTCTTTACCACTGCACTCCTAGTATCTGGCACAGTGCTTGGCATCTAGTAAGCTCTCAATGCATCTATGAAACTCAATGAAAGAAAGAACGAGAAATGTAAATCCTTTACTCCACAGTGGTAAACTGATGGATCGAGGGCCACATTCAGCTTGCTGCTGAGTTTTCTTTGGCCTGTTCAGTGTTTGCAAAAATCCTGAATGACCTGCCAACTTTTAAAAGTTAGGAGATTCCAGATTTTTACAAAATTTCAAAATATAGGCTTCTTTTGAAATACTGGAAGAAGTGGAAATCGAGGGCCTGCGAGTCCAGTTGGCAAGTCAGCAGAAGTGAGTAATGGCTCCCTGCTTTGGAAGAGGAACATCAGACTGTCCCAACCTCATCAGCCCCTAGATCACTCATTCACATACTCTGTCTGACCCTGAAAATGGCTAGATTTTGGCCCTAATCTCTTCTACTAAAGCTTTCTCTGTGACCCACACTCGACAGCACCCTCCTAAAATTCCTGCAAATCCTGCCCTCATGGATTGCTGTCACACTAAATTTTGGAATATGTCTTTAAAGATGAAGCATCAGAACTTTCCTTCTTATTATTTTTGCATTTATGACATGGAAAGATTATATAATTACATACAAAACCTGAATTCATTATACACCAGAAGAAAATCTAGGTGAGTGTTTAAATGATCTCGAGGTGCTGAAAGAAAACTATTATGAAAACATTTAAAGCCAGTAAATCAGAAAGAAGTAAATATAACTAATATGACTGACAAAAAGTTATTATCCCTAATTAAACTTCATTAAGGAAAATGAACCTTATAAAATAAGAGATAAATATACTTTCAAGTAATTCACAGAAGAAATACAAATAACCAAAGGACATATTAAAAGATAGCCCATTTTACCAGTAATCCAAAAGATATAAATCAAAATGTGATTCTCCTTTCATCTATCATATGTTAATTCATTCTGCAAACATTGTTGTTCCAAATACTATCAGTGTGGCCAGTATTTTTTTAAATGGTAATAATTTTAGGATTCAGTAAGAGAAGTACCATCATAAACTGTGGAAAACAATGTTACAGTATGCATCAGGAACCATAAAATAGTTACTACCCTGTGACCCAGTAATTAAACTTCTTGGAATTTATCCTAGAGAAATAATCAGTGTGGCAGACAAAGATTAATGTATGAGGATGTCAATCATGGCATAATTTATAATATCAAATACATTAGAAACCTAAATGTATAACAATAAGGAATGATTACACAAATCATGGTACATTCAAATGAGGAACAATTATGCAGCATTAAAATTATGTTTTCAAAGACCATTTAGTGATATAGGAAAATGCTCATGAAAAATTTTCAAGCCTGCATTTTGAAAAGAATTAAATGTAACCAATCAGAGTGACCCATTCTCTCTTGCCTTATGATCCAGGAGTTATTTTTGCTTCCTACAGCTTGCTATCTAATACTTCTCCCCAACCTGAAAAGCATATAACATTTCTCCATATGCTTCTTACTTCAGGTAGGCATTAAATGCAGGCTCTCAGACAGAAGAACAGAAATTGCTTCAGGAGAGAATGAAACAATATGGTTTAATATATATTGGACATACACAAAGTACTAAACAGTTTTCTGGACTGTGTGTAGAGACTGTTTCTACAGAAAGCAAGAAAAGAATGTAAAAGACCAAGAGTAAAGTGGACAGATGGGGCAGAGGCATAAGGAAAATATGCAGAAGATAGAAAGTCAAGAAGTGCAATTAGTTGGATTTTAAGGAAATTCTCTGCACAACACTATAGTATTAGAAGTTAAGAAATTCCCTTTTTGAGGTATTTATAGTTTTATGTAGATCAGACAAGACACTTACAAGAAGCATTATTTGTTTCTTGTAACACCAACCACAGGAAAGGCCAAAAGGGATGTCATGGCAGAAAAAGCAGAACTACCTTACTACCATGAAAAGAACAACAACAAAAATTGAAAGTCTGAGAGCACCAGAATAAACTGTCTGCACAAAAGATGATTATAGTAAAACAAAGAGGAAGTTGCATCTTGGTTGTGGAAGTACTGAACTGTGCAAAGCCAGAAACCAATTTGCACAGTTATTTGCCTGCAGGAGCCCAGTGATTGCATATCCACAACGAAAACAGTGGAAACTGGACTCTACCAAATCCCTATAGCACAGCTACATGGCCACTTCTGAAGCAGTGCTTACAACCAACCACTCCTTGTGAGTTTGTGGAGGACAATAGATTCATGAGGAACTTGGCAACAATCTTAGGGATTGGCCTCCTAAGAAACCAAATATGACATCCTAGCCTAGAGAAAGCCAAGGAGTCACTTGCAGAAAGATCAGCAGAGCACAATGGTCCCTCTTCTGTGAGTAAAAGCTCATAATTTTTCATGAAAAATTGGTGAAGGGGTTACCCCATAAATAATACATTTATATGGTGGCCAGGAAATGACTCCTTGTGTCACTATAAAAGAATAAGCAAGCAATTGCTTAACTCTACACTGTCAGTTACATACAACTGGCCTACTTTCCTTCCATACCTGTGCCCTTTTTGGGTTCTAACAGGGACTCATGTGGACTCTTATTTAATATTTAATCTTTTACAGTGTAATCACGAGGCTTAAAGTATTCAGCAATTCAGAATCTCCTTTTCTCTTTATTCTCTTTCGTTTTGATGTTTGTTCTCTTTCTTCTAGAGGCCTGGCTTTGTTTCTGTACTTCCATATTGGACTTTCATTGCTCTACAAATCATTGCTTTTCCAACATTTTTCTTCTGGGAAGTTTAAAAAAAACAAAAACAAAAAAACAAAAACAAAAACACCTCGATATATCCACCCCAATCAATTTCATATCATTGATTTCTCTTCCTTTCAACAAGTTGTTTTAACCCCTTGTAACATTTTTTTTACCACTTCTAAATTTCCACTTTTGGACAATTCCACCATCCTTTTTGCACATGTCTATTCTCCTCTTCAAGCACTGTAATAAACTCAAATTCATGAAAATAATTGGCCTTTATGCCATCTTCATTTTGAATTTATTTCATATATAGGTTGCTTTATTTTTTTCTATCATCTTTCCATCTCTGAGCAGTGCTTGCATTCTTTACCCTCTTTGTCCATTCTTCTCAACATGTAACAATGTCTTTTTTAAAAATTTGTATTCTGTACTCGGTTTTTGTTGTTGTTGTTGTCGTTGTTTGCTTGTTTTGAGACACAGTCTTACTCTGTCACCCACTGGAGTATAGTGGAGCGATCTCAGCTCATTGCAACCTCCACCTTTCAGGTTCAAGTGATTCTCGCGCCTCAGCCACCCAAGTAGCTTGGATTACAGTCATGCGCCATCACACCCAACTCATTTTTGTATTTTTAGTAGAGATGAGGTTTCGCCATGTTAGCCAGGCTGGTCTTGAACTGACTTCCAGCGATCCACCCACCTCAGCCTCCCAAAGTGCTGGGATTACAGGTGTGAGCCACTACACCTGGCCTGCATCCTCTACTCTTATGCTTGGTCTACTCCAAACTGAAGTGACCTAACATAAGTCTTTGCTTTACCTTGACATGTTCATTGTTACCCCTAAGACACTGGTCATCTGAGATTGCTTTTTTAAATTTCTTAATGGATGTGAGGTGGTTCATTCATTGTCTGCTGGTCAATCTGTCACTCTGCTGGCTTCAGGGTAAGCTTAGCTGGTCTGGTTGTTCATTCCCCACCCAACAGCTACACAGTCAGACCTTATTCATGCAGCTGCTCACTCGTGCAAGAAGACAACCTCCCCCACACACAGCAAGACTATCTTGCAGTCAAGAAAACAGAGATGGCTCTATCTCTATTTCCCCACTTTCTTCTGAAACTTACTACTGCTCATTTTGACCTTGCCTTTTTGACCTTGCTCATCTTCCTTGTCTCCTTCCCTCCACAGTGCTACAGCCCCTAAAGTAACTCCTTGACCCTGTACACATATGGCTCAGCATGTTTCTGTGTTCATTCTAGTAGCAAATATGATTTTAATTCTCAGCCTGGGATTTTTTTCTTTCTACTCACATTCAATCTCTAGTCATCTCTAGTCATTCCTTTGCTAGACTGACTCACTTTGTGTCACCTGACTTCTCTTTCTCTCTAAAATGACACCTTTTCCACATCCTAAATCTCCACTTTCTGCTTCCTTCAACTTGTCCGTCATCCTGGCTTTCAGTTGCTCAGCAGCTAAAACGCTCATCTGTCCAGCTAAAACTCGTCTGCCCTTACCACTTTCTGCTCTACATAGGCATTTTGATACACTATGAGAGACCTTAAAATCTTCTCAATGAGCCAGATATATTATAAAACAATAGTGGTGTCTTTTGTTAGTATCTTTCAGAATCTGACTCCCTCCTGGAAGGCTTTGTAACAACTATAGTCAAGTTCACATATATTAGATATTTATAGAAAGGGTAGAAAAGGGCATAAGAAATGTCTAAAGAGCAATCTTAAAAATAAATCTTCTGAGAATCTGACTTTATATCTATTGATGTTTATTCAATCAACTGATAAAACATACAGGGAAACAGAAGGGAATGATCGCCAATGGGAGAAAATGATGAGAAAGAAAGAGCAAGTCTCTAACGTTTGAACTTCATTTTGTAAAAACAAAGGAGCTATCATAGACAAAATCAAATTGGCGAATGTACATTTAAAATGTTTACCTCCTAAACAAATTTGCAAAATGCCAATTTAACGTTGATCTTCATGTTAATGGTATTAAATTTATGAATAGTATTCATCAGGCACCTGTTTTTTAAAGTTATAAAATGGAAACAGTTCCTTCAAAAGAATTTCCAATCAGAGGCTGCCAGTTTACAGCTTCCAATCAGAGACTGCCAGTTTACAGCTTCCAATCAGAAGCTGCCAGTTTACAGCTTACACTTCCAAGACTGCCAGTTTACAGCTTCCAATCAGAAGCTGCCAGTTTACAGCTTACACTTCCAATCAGAGGCTGCCAGTTTACAGCTTCCAATCAGAAGCTGCCAGTTTACAGCTTACACTTCCAATCAGAGGCTGCCAGTTTACAGCTTCTACAGAAAGTATGTCAACTACAATTCAAGGAGGCCAGAGACTACCTGCCAAATTCGTCCTGATTAGGACTGAATGCACCCCCTCACTTCATACTCTGTCTCCGCAGTAGCCTCTCTTCCCCTCTCCTTCAGGACCCTCATTTGTTGCCATGGTTTATCCATGGTTCAGGCTGACATGGGAATTCTCCTCCCTTCTGGCCCAGTAGTTTTGGGTACCAAGCACTGTTTTCTTGTGGACTGTCCCCTAGCATACCTTGGGGTGCATAGTCAGGCATTCTGAGAGGCTGTTCCTCTCTTTAGCCCAAACCTAGGTGTAAGTGATGAATAAATGAAGGGACCAGAACTTGAAAATATGACAACAAGCCATGGATACAAAACATGATTGATAGGATGAGCAAAATAATGTAAAGATATAAAAATGTGACACCTGATGGGCCAGAATATAGATATTGTGTCCAACATCTTTTGGAGAAACACCATCATCTCCACCCTCATCATCCCCATGGTCACATTCCAATCCTTGGTTGTAGGCATTCTTCATCACATCCACCTATCGGAAAAAAAAAAAAAGAAGACTGAAATGCCAGAAACAACATCCGCTTTACACTGTTTATAAGGTTTAATTAACAACTGGGCAGCTTCATGAGCTTCAAAAGCATAAAAGGACTCTAAATGAAAATGGCCTTGGAAACCATCTTTATTTCAATGAACATGAAAGTATTTTCCTACAATATTCCCCTTTCCCTCGGAAATTTTTGTTTGATATATGAATGCTTATAGTGCCAAAGTTCCCAAGAGTTAGGAGAATCGAGAACCCCAATAAACATCCATTATTTACTAAGTGCCCACTAAGTAACAGGCAGACATGGTGCTAGAAATTGCCCTAGGAACTGAGGTTCCCAACAGTGGATGGGAGAGAGTACCCTCAAGGAATTTACTGTCCAGTGGGACAAGCAAGGAAGGAGGCAAACACAGTGGGGTGCTGTCAGTCCTACTCCAGGGCTATGTATGTTTCTAAGGAAGTGCAGAGCAGGGGCATATACTCAAGCAAGAGATGGAGGGTGGGCCACAAGGAGGAAAGGGATGACAGGATAAAGGTTCTGTCCACAGAGGAACTAGTATTTTCAAAGGGCTATTGCACAGTGCCATTGTTGAATAAATATATCATTCACTGCCACATTTAACCATAGGATAGGAAATGTGTTGGTCCTTGTAACTCACTGCTTGCAGATAGACACTAGGCTCTCGTTAAATATATGTTAAATCAAACTTCACCTTATCTCTCTTTTTGCCTGACCTCCTTGACTCCATTCTTTACTAATAAAGTGATGGCAAAAGAGTGTTGTGCCAGGCTTTCATAGGAGATGCCCATAGCACCAACAACGGCCCTGATGTGAGTGGAGCTTAATCACCAGGGCACTGAGCTATATTATGTGAGTATGTTCTCAATGCTTTTGGAATCCAGTGCTTTTAAAATACACCTGCATTATTTCATAATATGCATGCCACGAGTGAAAAGGAAAAGATAACTTCTACAATAGGAAGGCACACTAATGATCTCTGTGGAATCTCTACTAGAGTCTGCACAGTTTCCTTGAGGTCAAGCATTGTACAACATATTACTGAGAACAACTACAAAAAAATTAATTTTATTTTATTTTTCAGAAAGAGGTAAAAATAAAATTTTTGAAGAATACAAACATCTTTTTTACATCCCTTCCTCATATGCTCCAATACACCATTAAACTAAAGCCAACTTTTTTTCTGGCAATACACATTTGCATATAGTTTAGTATAGTGTGATAAGTTGGCTAAGAAAAGCGTTTGGAGTGGATAAAACTACTGAAGTCATAAGGCCCAGATCACACAGGCCTTTGCCAACACAGGGCCTTCTGAGGTATTGGAAATGGTAGGTCATGATGCTCCATTTGTCTCTGTAGAGCAATGAAAATCAATCAACTTTTTTTCCTGACCTGCATTCTCTAAACTTGTTCCTTTTAGGTTACCCAATATTAACCAAGCTTCTAAAAGTTTTCTTACCAGTTCTCTGGGTCTCATGTTAAAAAGAATTCTTTCTGCATTCTCGCTGTCATGTCTGCTTTCCATAATGGCCAGCAAAAGTTTAGATGCATTGTTCTAGAGACACAGAGTGAGTTAATGTGCATGCAAAGTCAATTTCATGGATTAATGATTTCTCTGCATTTGTTTTAATTGAGATTACTAGGACCTCTTTTTTAATCAAACGGAATTTAAAACTGCTAATTTCATTTGTCTTGTTAACATTCTAAAATAGAACATTTTACTTCACTGTCAACACAAAATATAACTAATGAATCATGAGAGCTATGTTACAAGAGATATTTTAAATATTGGTGAAAAGGTACTTCAAATGCAAAATTGACTTACCACATACCACACTAAAATATAATCATATTTTCCCTCACTGTTTCCTAAAGAGGCATTTCATAATGATGGTTTAATAAAAAAACAAGGTGAACAGGTATCAGTAACATATTTTACAGAAACGGTATACAATTTAAAGAATTTAGCACAATTGTTAAAATGAAATATTAATACATATTAGCAAATTGAAATCTAAAATTATATGAGCAATAATTAGAATTAATCTATAAAATTACAAATTCTTGTGTTAGAAATATAAACTTATTGATAATGGCTTCCTAGTCTCACTATATGGCAGGCGATATGCAACTTGTTTCCCTTTGGGTTATGAAAGAATATCTTCTATTTTTGCTTAACAGAAAATGAAAATAGCTTATGTTGTCTTTGAAGTGTTCTAATTTGTTTTATCAATATATTATCTCAACCATTTCTACCTACAGATATCAAAAATATTTCTGATACAATTTATAATCCAAAATAGATACTCAGAGTTACAGAAAATCTTAGCCAAGAAAGCACAATATCCTAAACATTTTGAAAGATGTTACGTTATACTGTGTTTTTAATAGTGCTGGCATAGAATTTTGGCAAATTGCAATATGATATTAAATATCCAGGATTTATTTCTACAGTGTGCTCGTAATATTCATTTAGATAACAATCTCAACCTCCACACACAATCTTTGATAGAAATACAAAAGAATTGGAGTTAACATGGCTTTAAGATGCTTCTAAGTGACTCAAAGTTAACATATCATAGGATGAAAATTAAAATGAATTGTGTTTGGTCTAAATAAATAATGACCACGCAAATTTTGTTAAAGTTGTGCAAATTAATTCTCCTGGGTAGTTTTAACACCAAATTCTATCCAACTATTTCCCCCCCTCCCCAGAAGTATAGCCTAAAGATCATCTTAAGTGACCAATAACAGTGACGATGATGAAGATGATGATTGACACTAATGTCACTGACTCATTATGAAAAGACCTTAGTATTTTGGGGGAAAGGTAGTATTGTCTTTTTCTGCTCCATTTTCATATTTTGCAGACTTGAACCAATCCTAAAATTCTCTTCAACAATCTAGTATCCCACATAAATAACACACCTAAAAGAGTAAGGTTCTAGGATTACTGGAGAGCTTAAATCCTAGGAGTAATCTGAACAGATCATGGAATTCAAAGCTAAAACCTTGGCAACACTGACAGTGTTATCTAATGAACCTTCCTTCAGCAGGCCCAATACATGATAGCTTAAAAATACATCCAATTTCAGAATGCTATTGGCAATACGGTACTTTTTCTAGCTAATCTTCTTTTCCATATTATGTCAGAAGAATAGAAATCTTATAAATGGCCTAATGAAATATGAATCAAATTGATAGTATGAGTCTATAAATTCCACAAAATCAAATGGAAATATCAGTGTTAGTGTAGGAGTTTCTTCTTAAAGAAGCCACATTCTTTAAAAACAAAACAAAACAGAAATCTTTACAAACAAAGCACTTCATATTTACAGCTCAGTTTTGCAAATGAAAATAAAAAGGATAACAAATATGAAAAAGTAATAGAATCTCATACTACATGGGTATATAAAGCTAAGTATACTTAAAATTAGGGATGATTAAGCAATTAAATTCAGGAATGAATGACATAAAATAAAACCTTAATAATTATTAATATGACATCTTTTTAATGTTAAAGATAATTTATTATTTAAAGTACCCTATGCATGGAAATCCCTTAAATTTCTAATGCATATTATTCTGTCTTACAAACATTGTTCTTATATCGGACACATGTACAAAGCCTCAAAGATGGTTTAGAAAAGTACACACACCTCATTCACTAGGAAAAAAAAGACTATACTTCAAATATTTCAAGTCAAATCTATATTTGGTATTTTGACTTATCCAACTGTCATATTTTTAAAAGGTAACAATTGTACATACTAAAATTAATAAAAATTTAAATAATGTTTTTTTAAAAAAGCATTTTCATTTGATTAGTTGATAATATCTTTGTGCTGTTAAGTGATGCCCTCTCACTTAATTTTTTTACACAGGCTTTGATTTGTAAATAATCTGTATGCTTATACTTTATTTTACATTCAGTATTTCTGCCCATTAAGTTTAATTAACTACGAAAGAAATTTAAAGATATAGTCTTTAGACTAATGAAGGATTTTAAAAGCCAAAGCTCAAGACCTGTCTATGTTGTTTCTTAATGAATTATGGTTAAAGATGAAATTAAGATAAAACAACAAAAATTTTTCTAATAACTTGAATTTAAGCTGACTATCTCACAGGCTGGTTTCATTAACTGAAGCATGATGGTAATGCATCAAAGCGCAAAAGTACATCTATGTAAGAATCACCTTTTCTAATCTATGAATAGAAAGAACAGAAGCTTATACATATTATAACTGAAAACATGAAAAAATACAAACCCATCTCTTCTATTAAAGAAGCAGTTAAGCTGGGTGTGGTAGCATGCACCTGTAATCCCAGCTTATCAGGAGGTGGATGCTGGAGGATCACATGGGCCCAGGAGTTCAATATCAGCCTGGGCAACATAGTGAGACCCTGACTCAAAAACATAAAATAAAGATAAAGAAGTGTATGCTTACTAAGAGCCTTTAGCACAATCTTCACATAAACATATGTACTTTCCATTGTAATACCTAAACCTAAATTTAGAAACAGAATTAGAAAAATATCCTTCCTATTCTTCTTGGCTACAAATTTACCCACACAAAGTTAAATTTAATTATACATTCTTTATAGTCTTAGATAGACCAGGCTTAACAGAGAAATTGTAATTTAAGCAAGGATTATTTTTTCCTCTTTAACCCTAAACACAATAATGTGGTCTTTACTAGCTCATCTCAATTGAATATCATGCCTTAACATTTGGGCTTTATATAATTTATTGCGTATATTAATTTGTGCTCCTGAGCTCTTATAAATGAAACTGCTGGGAACTGTGTACAAGGCTTAAATTAAAGAAACCTCTTAAAGAGAGTGTGGATATCACTGAAAGTATTTTGGGGAAAAACAAAATTTTAATGTAAAAGAGAAGAACTTTTAGAAAGAAGAGAGCCATAAAACTAAAATGCAGCACTCCTTTGACTTTGTTTAATTTCTTGTGACTTTCTGGGTGGAATTCTGTGGTCAATGTGTTTTAAAAATATATCAACACTTTTTGCTTCTCCCTATAATGAAAAATATAAAATAAAAACTAGACCAGGCGCGATGGCTCATGCTTGTAATGCCAGCACTTTGGGAGGCCGAGGTAGGCGGATCACAAGGTCAGGAGTTCCAGACAAGTCTGGTCAACACAGTGAAACCCTATCTCTACTAAAAATACAAAGATTAGCTGGGCGTGGCGGCAGGCACCTGTAATCTCAGCTACTCAGGAAGCTGAGGCAGAAGAATTGCTTGAACCTGGGAGGAGGAGGTTGCAGCGAGCCGGGATCACGCCACTGCACTCCAGCTTAGGCAGCAGAGCTAGACTCCATCTCAAAAAGTCAAGTAAAATAAAATAAAAATAAAAATAAAAAGGAAATCATGAAACACAGTGGCTGCTTGGAGAACTTCCAGGAAAGGACCTTCCCATGGAATATTACCTCAAAGCTAACTTCACATTGCATCCGGAGTTTAGTAAGCATTTTACTTTCACTATCCCTTTCTGTCAATTGATTCGTTGAAAACATGATAGTATGCTTTCGACAAGAGCTGCTTAAAGAGTGTACTATAGAAACTGTAGCTTTTCTGGCCTGAACAGTGGATTCGCTCTACCTTTAGCTGGAGCACCAGATCCATTCGGTATTTACCAAGAGGGTTTATGTCATTCAGAATCAAAGCAATGATGATATCAATCCCATTAGACTCATGTGTAGCGATACAGGTCTAGAAAACAAAATATTTGTTTAAAATAGCATTTGATTTGCAACAGAATAGCACAGAACTAACAGGACATAAAGCAACATAAAAACCTTAATTTTTGACCTTTAAAAAATAGCTAAGATTTGCCTTTGAGCATTTGACTTATTCTTTTGTATAGGGTTGGCAATTAATTGATTAGTATTGATCAAATGGCCTTGTATGCAGAACACTGAGAGAGACACTGCGTGAAGCACATATCTTTTAAAATATACTGTGTTTATAGAATTTCGGAGACTACTGGTTAAGTTAAATATCCTTTCATTCAATAAACTTTAATACACCAATCAACGGAGGAGTTCTTTAAGGTCAGAATTTTAAGATCTGAATTATCCTCAATAAAAGAATTTTCCCATTTATTAAAGACGTGTGTCCCTCATACCTGAGATTTGTAGGCAAATTTTACAGTACCGATGAAGCAATTTAAATTGATTGCTACTTATTGCTAAACTGATGACAAGAGATGCTGCTGTCCATGCCAGGTGGAAGTGAAGACAAGTAATATAGAGACTCTCCTGATGTCTGGGGACATGCTGTCAATAATGATGGCTGAAGGAAAAATTTACTGAATTTCTTAAACTTACATGAGGGATCTTCATTGGGGAAAATTTGTGAAACATCCTGCGAGATAAATATCCACATTTGGAAGGTTAAGATCAACTGTGCTGGGATTCTCAATTTAATTTTACAGGTCTTAAATCAGGAACTTGTGAGCCAGATTTGTAGGACCATGTGTTAACAATGTAGCACCTTGTCAAGGGGTATGAAAAACTGAAATCCTGGCTAGTTAAATGAGAAAGAACAAAATCAAGACAATTTCGAAATGACTGCTTTTTCAGCATGGGCCTTATTTCTCCCTCCATACAACGGAGTTTTTATTCCTCTGACACAGAGAAAAGGTGTTTTCTACCCATCTCCTACCTTTACTGAGGTTCTTTTGCTCATTAAAATATCTGCCAAACTTAAAGAGAATCTTTTTGCAGATCATCTCCAGAATTTGCCAGCAATCTTTCCTCCCACACATTTTCAGAGCAATGGGGAAGTATTTGTGAGGTTCATGTTATTTGAAAATTAGCTTTTACTTTCAGAACTTATTTGGTTTTAGTAAATTACTTTCAAAGTTCACTTCCATTCTCTTATGAGACCAAAACTGGGGAACATTCTTACAAGCTTTCCCGGAAGCAGCAGAAGAGACAAATGGTATAATTATTTTCTATTACAGATGTACAAGTTTTTATCAACAACAAAACCAAATCTCTGAATTTGTATGTTTTTCCTTAACTTTAAATCAACATCTAGGTTTTCTTGTATCATTGCTCTGGGAGACTGAAATATAACCCAGAAAAATGCAGGGAAAAATCCACAAACTCTTTTGGTATTTCATATGTACAGTACAGAAAGGGAAAATACCTCCATAACAAATTGTTTATGCCAAAATTGTCCTGTTTTTATTTTATACACCTACGCATGTACATGTGTGCATATGTTCATAAATATATGTGTGTGCAGATACCATGTGCATGTGTATGTACATCTCATGTAAATTGCAATTTTTAAAAAAGCAAATTTCTTTTTTCATATTTTTTATGTCAATTGTTGTTGTTTTTGCTCTCAGTGGCTTCCTTAATATTTACATCCAGAAATGTTTATGACTTGAAAACTCTGTCTTCTGGACTGATCCATGCTTATGATGGTAGCTCCATGATGCCTGAGAGGAGGTGATACAGTCAACTGGCAAACTTTCAGGTGGCATCCCTTCCCTTAATTGACCCAAGTGTCCTGCCTTCTACTCCCACAATATGTCCTTGATATCCAAGCAAACAAAATCAGAGGCAAACATTCTGGAAATGAGACTTGAAACTGTGCCCTCCAGAATGTAATATAGTCGAAAGAGCACTCGATTTAGACTCAGAATCAAAAGTCCTTAGTTGTAAGAGTGGCTCTACAACTTACTGATTCTGTCACTCTGAAACTCTGGAAAGTCACTTAATCTTTGAGTTAGAGCCTATTCATCAGCAAAGTAGGAATAATGACACCTATTCACAAGTGTATTGTGCATATAAAAGAAACAACATATACTACTCCTTGTAGGGGTGCCAAAGGAGCCAAAGAAAGTTTATTCCACAAATCCTGGAAAGGTTCACTAAAGATGAAAACTGGGTGGTGGTCATGACACATATTTCACTTTTTTCAGTAAGTCAGTTTTTATCTTGAACATTTTCATGGGAATTGTTTTTACAATGAAATTATATACAAATACAGCATAGCATTTCCTCTTCTATAATTCAGTCTTTGTATGTTTTATTAGGAAAGTAAAAATGTCTGGCACAGCAAGAAGAAAGATCTTCCAAGCGCACACAGAGATTGGCTCCTTCCCCAACTTAATCCCTTTACTAATTAGTCATGAATACTTCTTGTTACCTGATTTTCATGGCAGGGGCCCTGGCAATACTCAGTCAAGCTCTCCAGGGTTTGGTTGACCAGTGCTACGTTCTTCTCATTGATGTAGAGACCCAACAGGCCCAGGCCACCGGTTGTACTTCCACAAATGCAGTCCAGAAACTGAAGGGTCTCACAGACAAGGTTGTAATTTGTTTTGTTGTTTTGATTCCTCAAGAAGTTCTGAAGGCAAAAGAAAATAAAACTGAAGGGTTACAAAAATTCACTGTGCTGATTGTTTGTTGTTCTCCCCATATGTGCGCTTTTCTTTTTTTTCTTTTTTTTTTCTTTTTTATTATACTTTAAGTTCTAGGGTACATGAGCATAATGTGCAGGTTGCGCTTTTCTAACTTGTCTTTGTAAGAAAATTATTCGCATTTATTAAAATTGTCCTCCATTTAAGGAGGGAGAAAGGCCCTTAGGCCTTAGGTTTTTCCTCAAGCATCTATCTATCTATATATATATACACACACACGCACACAGACACATGCATATATACACACACGTATGTACTATATATAATATATAATATATTGTGCCTTTGTGTATATATATACATATTTTATATATATATCTCTCAAGATAGTTCATAATAAACATTTCTTAGTGTCATTATCAAACTACACACAGAGGGCAAAAGTAATGAGAAGTGGGAAAAAGAGAAAAAAAACTAGGTAGAAAGAAGTTCATTAGGGAGAGAAGCAAATTTTCAATTATAAATAATCTTATATGAACAGTGCAACTTCATTGTTCATTGATTATAAATGATATAACCATTATGAAGGGCAACTGGAAGTATCTATCAAAATTTTCAGTTAACTTACAGCTCCACTTCTAAAAAGTTTTTCTAGATATATGTACACAAGTACACCAACAGGTTCCCTGCATACTGCTTGTTATACAAACACCAGAAACCATATCATAACTATGGTAATGTGACTGGCTTAATAAACAATAGTACATTCAAACATTAGAATGCTATAAAACTATAAAAATTCAGTACTTCAACATGTACCAATAAACATAACCTGGCAATAAGTAATTGACTAATAACGGATATTACTAAATGAAAAATGTAAGTTGAGGAATACCATAAAATATGATTTTTTTTTTTTTTCTTGAGACAGAGTCTCACTCTGTCACCCAGGCTGGAGTGCAGTGGCAAGATCTTGGCTCACTGCAAGCTTCGCCTCCCGGGTTCACGCCATTCTCCTGTCTCAGCGTCCAGACTAGCTGGGACTACAGGTGCCTGCCACCACACCCAGCTAATTTTTTGTATTTTTTTTTAGTAGAGACAGGGTTTCACCATGTTAGCCAGGATGGTCTTGATCTTCTGACCTTGTGATCCACCCATCTCGGCCTCCCAAAGTGCTGGGATTACAGGCGTGAGCCACCGTGCCTGGCCAGAATACCATAGAACATGATTTAAAAAAAAATGTTTACCTGCACAGATCAATATGCTTACGCATGCATAAAAATTTCTAGAAGAAAAAACCTGGACCTTGACAACATTCAGTCAAGTTCTCCAGATTAATCACCTGTTAACAGTGATTTTCTCTGGGGAGTAAACCTAGTAAAAGGGTAAGCTGGAAAAAAAACTTGTTTCATATTTCAATTTAGTATTTATTTCTATTAATTTATTATTTAATGTGTTTATTTGAATTTATATCTACCATTTATTCTTCTTAAGACAATTTTAAAAGTAGTATTTTCTATACTGATCCCACACTCCTATCAGTAAACTGTTCAATCAGATACTATCTAATGTGCTATATACCCTATACATCTATTTCCTACACTGACAGACGAAATGGGTTAGGATATGCCCATGGGCACTGATCCAGTATTGTCCCTCCAGAAGCAATGTTTCTGGCCTTGGCCTGCTTGTGTACAAACAATGCAAAACAGCGGCCAAAATTCAAAATTCATAGGCACTCCTGAGTTCATCTATCTAACAAAGGAAAATACAGGAAAGAAGATATAAGACACTGACTACATTCATTTTTGAATGTATCCACCTTCACTTTAGTTAAAAACATCCTCTTCTATGTTAATTCTGTTTCAAATGAAGACATACAAATATACTCAGTACTCTCACTCGAGAAATATGAATTGGCTTAAAAATAATGAAAGCCCCTTAAGACTATAAAACCATGAAAGATATAGATGAGACAAATATGATCTCTCTCAACAATATAACCTTACCAGAGAATACTAGGAAGAGAGGATGCCCACTGAGGCTAAAAATATTTGAGGCTAAAAATATTGATGAGGATGATACTGTATGAGCCTGATTTTATTTTATTTTATTTTATTTTATTTTTGTATAAAAGGATTTTCTTCTTCCTTTTCTTCACTGATATCAAAGTTTCTTCCCATTTCAGAAGAGCACTATTGCTTTTATTGATTATCTTTCCAAAACTCTCTCCAAAACTACTTGTTGGTTTTATTGGAATTTAATTACTTACAAACATAGGTTGTATTCTCAGCTTTCACACAAAACAGAACAAATACCTGCAATTCCCGGTTGTGATTCTCACACAGTAACTGAAGAAATCTCAGTATTGGCTGCATGATGGCAATTGCAGGACTCATTGTTACTTCCTCTGCAGATTTTTCCTCAGTGTTTCCTGCTTCTGGTCCTGTGCACATAATATCTATTTCTGGATCCATTTCTCTTCTGTATACACAATATGCTTTGGATGTTGCTGAAGAAGCTTCTGTTAATTGCCCTTTCATTCCCTCTTTTAAATGTAGTGTTGAATCTCTTACTGAAAACAAAGCAGTACTTTTATATTTCTGAGCCAATTTGCTTTTGCTAATTTTTAGAAAAAAAAAAAAAAAAACCAGGTACCCAAATTCTCTAACAATTGAATTAAAAATAATCTGAAAAAAGGTGCAACAATTTCCAAAAAGGATTTGAGATAGCACTTAAAAGTTAAACTTACAGTGGGTCATAAAAAAGATCTCAATGCTTAGCAAATGTTAAAAGGACTCATGTCTTTCTGATATATATATATATATATTCATATATATAAACTCATATATGAGTTTCATATTCAAGAAGGTAGGAAAATGTAATAAACTTCAAAATGTTAGTGTCTTTATGATTTGTATTTAATACATGGATGATTTTGTTATTCTGAATACCAAGAATCTTTCATTGGAGTTTGGTGTGGTAATTTCTGTTTTTAAAGTTTTATTTTCATGGTCACTTAAAAGATTTGGGGCAGTTTTTCTTTACCATGCATGCCACAGTGAAATCAAACATTTTTCATGTCGTTGGTTGCTTTGCACTGATTATGTCTCATTTAAGTTTAGTCCTGCAGAGCCGTTTTAGGGTCAACCCATGACCAAAATTCTTTATGGATGATCAGAGCCACAGTGGGGATAATTAAACCAACAGAAGAGAGATGACAAATGTTAATGAGATTTAAACGCTATTCCCCTCTTTTCTCTCACTCTGTTCTCCCAAATACTCAAATGCTTCTTTACCTCTCATTCGTGGACCAGATGTCATCAATTCATTGTCATCGTCCCTTTTTTTGCTACCTAAATCTATGGTATTAACTGTCACTGTTGATCTTATTTCTTTCTGAGCAGCCTTCATGCGATCATAGAGAACTTTAAAGAATTTTTCTGACTTTTTTTGTTCATGCAACTGCTGGTAGAAAGAATACTGCAAGAAAACATATTTTAAGACATCAATACCCAAGGGGAGACAAATAGTGTTTTTATGCTTGAAATAAACATCAGCATTATAGGTAAAAGCACATACTTAATACACTACCCATTATTATTTCATAAATTGACAGCCTTTGCCAGTTTCTTGTACTATTTAATGTGTACTAATAATAGTTGGTATTTACTTAGCATTTTCCACTAAACTCCAACATATTTTCATATGCTGTTTAATTTATCCTTACTGGTTATATATTTTTAAAAATGTACAGGGACATTATAAGAAGTTGTATGGAAAGAATTCTTTGATTTTTATATTATTATAAAGTCATGCATTGATTCAATATGTATGTATTGAGTGCCTACTATGTGTCAAGCCCTCTGTTAATAGGGATAGAACAAAAATGGAAACCAACCACAATCCTTGCTCTCATAAGTTTGTAATCTAAAGTGGAAAATAGCCATCAATCCAATGATCACCCTGTATAAACATGAGTTTATGGAAAGTTACAAGGACTATTTTTCTCTTTATCTAAATTACAGCACATTTTAGAAATTTAGAAAGTGTTACCACAGTAGCCTCACTCATGGGATCTCACTGATAAACAGGTACCAACTTCTTTTGGTCCCTCATTAGCTACATTGTTTTGCATGGGGTCTCAGACAAATCCACCTTAAAATAAATTCAGTCAATAATGAGGCAGAAATGGTTCAGAAACAAAAGTATGATAAAATGTATCTTTGTAAGATGTGGAAATATTCAGCCCTGGGAAGATTTACCCAATTCTTGTCTGCTCAATGCCTTATGGAAGCGTCCAGGAGAAGCAGGAGGAGGTAGGAAAGATAACACATTCCAGGGAAGATAGAATTTGAAGTGGGTGGGGAAATTATAACTTATTAATACCAAGATTATGAGATAGACACAAGACAAGATAAATATCATTTGTAAATTAATAAAGATAGTAACTCCCTAACTATCATGAATAAAAGAGTTATATAAGCTTGAGGAGAGATAGTATGAAGAAAACATAAGAAAAAATAATTTCCAGATCAAGCAGAACTGGTCCTATTCCAATATAAGAACATTTAAATAGCCAAATTTGGGGAGTTTGCCTCCAGGATATGCTTTCCTTTAGGAATTCCTGGAACCATGACCCACAGGTCTTGGGATCCATAACCGAGACTCTAATGACATCAGGTCTTGAAATGGTTGCCTACCCTGCAATTTTCTCTATGCACAATGTATATACACAGAGTGTCTTATGAAGCCTTAGACGTCAGCTGCACACCTACAAGGGTAAGCTCCTACACAGAAGGCGAGCAACCCTCAAGAAATAAGGCCAAAAAGTCACGGTAACCATCGCAACAACAGTAAAACAGTCAAGCTGGTTTTGTTAATTCAAACAATAAATGCAGCATCCACAGACCTCTACAATCCCATGAATTAAACAGATGATAAAGTTTGAATCTTTTCAATATAACGGGGTTAGAAGGTGGAAGGAGTTTCCAATATATTAATGAGGAGTTATGAGAACTTTGTGGCTCTATTAAAACAAAGTTTCATAATTTACGTAGTTCTTCCATATACATCACTTCATAGATACTTTCAATTCAACAGTGTGATGAATAGAGTGTTCTTAGTACCAATTTATAGATTCATAAAATGAGGTTTAGTAAAGATGAGTGACTTGCCCAATATTATGTAACTAGTAAGGGGTAGAGCTAGGATTTAAATCTAGATTTTCTGACTCTAAATCACTAAATGTATAAAACAACCTCTTACGATCAAAACACTAGATTATTTACATAGATAACACCTTTTAAGAACCAGGTATCTACAATGCTTAACAACACGATTATTATTATTTTTTTTTTTTTGAGATGGTGTCTTGCTCTGTCACCCAGGCTGGAGTGCAGTGGCCGGATCTCAGCTCATGCAAGCTCCGCCTCCCAGGTTTAGGCCATTCTCCTGCCTCAGCCTCCCAAGTAGCTGGGACTACAGGCACCCACCACCACACCTGGCTAGTTTTTTGTATTTTTTTAGTAGAGACGGGGTGTCACTGTGTTAGCCAGGATGGTCTTGATCTCCTGACCTCATGATCCACCTGTCTTGGCCTCCCAAAGTGCTGGGATTACAGCCACCGCGAACAACATGATTTTTAAAAGGAAAAGTAGGTTTCATATATATTTATATAATCTCAACAAGTAGCATAAGGATTCCTCTCACTAAAGATATGATTTTTGCTTAGGAAACTACCTCTATTAGCTGCACAGAGTGTAAGAGGAAAGAAACTCCAAGTGTTTTGGAACTAAGGGGGATGGATAAACAGATATGTGTGACAGGGGAGTGGAAGAGGCAGAGAAGGGAAGGGAAGGGAGAATCCTCAAGTGAAATATCCTAGGGGTGAGGATGGGGATGATTATTCCTAGAAAATAGATGCTTATTGCATCTAAGAGCACAGATCTGGAGCCAGACTGCATGGATTTGAAACCTGGCTCTATCTCTAACTAGCAACGTAAGCTTGGGTCTATCTCAGTTTCTTCTTCAGCAAAATAGGATAACATACCAGTTACCTCACAGGTTGTTTGAATATTAGCCAAGGTAATACACACAAATCACAAAGAACAGTGCCTCGTATTTAGTAGGTATGATTTTTCTTATTGCTATCATTAGGTTCCATGTGAAACTGTAATAGAAGTACCTCCTGTATCCTCCCCTTCAGTTGATCTTTAATAAAGTATAGAACATATATACGTTGACTTAATGTAGTTAGAAAGGAAGAAATTAAGGAAGGGGCTGCAATTCTCAGCATGACAGAAGCAGGGGTGTTAAGAATCTATGTGCTGAGAAAGCAAGACTGTTTCTGGCTAAGGAGACAGTGAGAATGTAAAACCCCTGGGGAACTGGCAAGTATATTGGGGAGGAGTGTGCTTTAGACTGCTATAGGGCAAGGAATAAGATTTGAGCTAATCTCAACTAGACCTCTTAGAGCCAGGAAAACATAGTTGCCACCTGGGTTATACAACGTGAGACATCCGAGTAGAGGAAGGCTGGTACCTATTGTCATAATCCATCTTAAAAGAAGGTTTTCATATATAAAAGTAATTTAACGCTGTTTCATCAACAAATATTTGTTGAATGGCTATAAAGCACTGTAGACATAAAGAATAGGATATGATCCCCTATACTGAAGAAGTTGCAATTCAATTGGAGAGGCAGGGTGTCATACAAATTACAACCAAACAAAGTAGCACATGCAAAATGCCAAGTGGGTATTAAAGAAACAAGTGCATAGGAGCTGAGATAAGGGAATGGACACCAAATGCCTCAGACAAGCTAGGAAAGACTTTGTGAAGAAGAAAGAATTTGATTAGGACCATACATTCACAGATCCATTCCCTCCTGCACACTGATTGAACCCCAAGATTGGTCCAGACACAAGGGGTACCAAGATGAATAAAATGTAGTTTCAACCTTTAAGGACTTATAATTTACTAGACAGCACCTGATACACACATGAAGAGGCACAAAAAGGTGGCAGAAATGGCCGGGCCTGGTGGCTCACGCCTGTAATCCCAGCAGTTTTGGAGGCCAAGACAGGTGGATCACCTGAGGTCAGCAGTTGGAGACCAGCCTGGCCAACAGGATGAAACCCTATCTCTACTAAAAATACAAAAAATTAGCCAGGCATGGTGGTGGGTTCCTGTAATCCCAGCTACTCAGCAGGCTGAGGCAGGAGAATCGCTTGAACCCAGGAGGCGGAAGTTGAAGTGAGCCAAGATTGTACCATTGCACTCCAGACTGGGCAACAAGGGTGAAACTCCACTCAAAAACAAACAAACAAAAAAAAGTGGCAGAAATGTCATTAAAGACGTCCACAGGTTATAACAGGGGCATACAGTAAGCAGTAATCAATTCTACCCAGTGAGATATAGAGCCTGAAAAGGCTTCTAGGAGAAATGCATTGAGTTGAATCCTCAAAGAGGAGAAAGCAGCATGAGAAATAACACAACGCATTTGAGGAATAACACAGAGCTAAGTGTAGCTGATGCATAAGAGGAAGGATGGAGGAGGGAAGAGGGTGGAAGAACAAGGGAAAGTTGGAAAATTTGAAGACAACAGGAAGGATCTTATGGACTGTAGCAGGGAGTTTGTCTTTATAGGGCAGGTGACAGATTTTAAGCAGAAGAATAGCATGTTTTTGGAAAGGCATCTTTGAAGGCAACATGAAGAATGATTTGGAGAAGGGCAAAACTAGAAGCAGGGACACCTCTTAGAAGACTACTTGTCACTGTCCGGGAAAGGATAAGGAGGATCTGTAGTGAGAGCTGGAAAAGCAGGGATTGAAAAATAATAGAGTATGGATATGAGGGATATTAAGGGGGTAGAATCACAGAAGTTGGTCATCAGTGGGATGTTCAGGAAGAGAGTAAGTGAGGGTGGAGAAGTTAAGTTCAAGGCTGACCATCATTTCCTGATCAGACAACTGGGTAGATGGAGTGCCAATCACTGAGAGAGGTAATGGCAAAAGCAGCAGTGGGTGTATGGAGAACAACAGCAGATTCCATGTGAGATATGTTGAGCTTAAGGCATTTGTGCACATCCCACTAAATATTCTGGAAGACAGCTGGATACAGAGTTTTATGTTAAAGGTGTGGAAATGAATGAGGTCAGGATGGAGAACAAACAGAGTGAGAAGAGGGAGTGCAAAGAAACTTGGGAGATATTAGGATTCAAGAGTTAAGTAGAGGAAGAAAAACCTTTGCAGAAGGCTAAGAAGAAATGGCAGGAGGTAGAAGACAAGCTGGAGAGGGTGGTGTCCCAAGACCCAGGCAGAAAAGGTTTCAAGAAGAAAGAAAAGGTCACTAGTGGCAAATGCCACAGAAAATCATGTAAAGAAGGACTGAAAAACATTTCGGTTGTGAAGAGATCTTAGGGGAACAAGTTGCCAGGAATTTATAAGTAGAAGGTGCAGTTTCCAATGGGAGCTGGCTTATTTCGCAGCAATATGAGGATACAAGTAAGCAAAAATAAGTGCGAAGGATGAAGGATGATCCCATCTGGTGACCCTTAGTGGCCTAGAAACAGAAATCTAGAAAAGACTGTAATCCTAAGGATTTCTTCTAGAGATGCCCCCTACCAAAAAAAAAAAAAAAAAAAATACTGTCACTTCTGTCCACTGAACAAGTCTCTATCTAACGTTATGTGGTTGCCTGGACACTTTCTCTAGAAAGTCCCAGTTGACAGAACTTCCTGGTTTAAGTCTGAATAGTATTTTGTCATGTTCATAAACCACATTTTTAAAAATCATTCATCCATTGATAAGTAAAATAGTGGAATCTAAAAATGCTGAAGTCATAGAAGTAGACAGTGGAACATTGGTCAAAGAGTCCAGTTTCAGTTAAACAGGAGTAAGTTTCGGTGTTCTACTGCAAAGTAAGGCAATGATACTCAATAACAATAATATGGGGCTGGGCGCGGTGGCTCAAGTCTGTAATCCCAGCACTTTGGGAGGCCGAGACGGGCGGATCACGAGGTCAGGAGATCAAGACCATCCTGGCTAACACGGTGAAACCCCGTCTCTACTAAAAATACAAAAAACTAGCTGGGCGAGGTGGCGGGCGCCTGTAGTCCCAGCTACTTGGGAGGCTGAGGCAGGAGAATGGCGTAAAACCCGGGAGGCGGAGCTTGCAGTGAGCTGAGATCAGGCCACTGTACTCCAGCCCAGGCGAAAGAGCAAGACTCCGTCTCAAAAAAAAAAAAAAAAAAACAATAATATGTTATATATTTCCAAATAGCTGAAAGAATTTTAAATGCTCTCACTACAAGGAAAGGATAAATATTTGAAGTGATGGATATGCTAATTATCCTCATTTGATCATTACACTATATATATATATATATATCTCAAAGCATCAGATTGTACCCCATAAATATACAGAATGATTATTTGTCAATTAAAAATAAAATATAATTTTTAAAAAGTCCCAACTGAACACCTGGTTCAGATAAGATAATTTCCAAGAAAACTCACTCAACTTCCGTCACCTCCTTCCTCAACTTCCCGCAGAGGAAATCTATGCTGCAGCTACAGCATCATGAGAATTTTAAACACTTTCTTTTCTCAACTAAGTACTATAGATTTAGTGTTGTTTTGTCACCATGCCACTTGCTGCTCTTGAGGCCTTTATTCCTAAAGCCACTGTGATTGGATGTGTTAGATGGTAATATTCCTGTTGTTCAATGTATTTGACGGTTAAATGAAGCACAATATCCAAGTTTCAAATTAGACATGGCTTCTGCTGGCCATGAGTTGAGAAAATGGTTTTTAGAATTTCTAATTATATACTTGCTTGTAAGTAGGTAGTTTTCTTTACTGACCAAGGCAAACCTAGAAAGAGCAGGCTACCCAGCAGCAAAACAGACAGCTAGATAGGAGGAATAAATTCCTGTGTTCTAATCCTCGGTAGGGTGGCCTTAATTAACAATTTATTGTATATTTTCAAATAGCTAGAAAAGTGAATTTTGAGTGTTCCCAACACAAAAAAATGATAAATGCTTGAGGTGAAGGATGTGCTAATTACCTTGATTTGATGATTACATATTATATACATGTATCAAAATATCACACTGTACCCGATAAATATGTACAATTGTTACTATTTAACCCTAATGATAAAAAAAACAAAAACAAAAACTGGAGGACAATGTCTGTCATCTGGGAACACTCCCCAGCTCTCCGGCTCATGCAGCACGTTTTGCATTTGGGTGTAGTCAAGCCTACGGGTCACTTGGCAGAAGTTTCAAAAGAAAACATGTGCCTTCTGGAAATAGTGACCTAATCTCCTGTGTGCAGGTAAGCATATTGCTCACTGTTGTGGAATTCCTGGAATAATGTCAGAAGGAAGTTTCAGAGGAATGTTCTGCTTGACTGAATAAATTGTGAAGCTCTGTAGTTTCTACAGCAAACAAATAAATTTAAGAAAAGTGTGATACATGGATTTTTTTTTTAGATAGTAATAAGAGCTAAAAGAAACACATCACTTTTCCTTGGTTTCTGTGACAAGTAAACCAGAAATACCAATAATAAATGTAATCCCCATGATTGATGAACAAGTACCTGTGTTTGTGTATTTCCTCCTTCAAGCAAGGCAATGCCGAGGAAAATGCCTTCTGAAAAAATTCTGTCATTTTTGGTGTTCACTATAACATCGATGACAAGTTCTGATGCACCTTCTTTATCCAGCAGACACTGAATATCTGACATAGATATCCCCATCTTATCTGAATCTTGTCCAGAAAAGCTTCCTGTGATTAGGAAAAATAAATAAATAAACCTTAATTGTACACATTATTAACATGTAAGTTTTTCAAATGCTTAAATTTCATTATTTTAATAAAAATATTAATCATTGAGATTTTTCCCTACAAAGTTAAATATAATAGAAGCTTGAGGCTGGGCATGGTGGCTCACGCCTGTAATCCCAGCACTTTGGGACGCCAAGGCGGGCAGATCACTTGAGGTCAGGAGTCCGAAACCAGCCTGACCAACAGAGTGAAATTTCAATTCCACTAAAAACACAAAAATTAGCCAGGTGTGGTGGCACATGTTGCAGTGAGCCAAGACTGCGCCACTGCACTCTGGCCTGGGTAACAGAGCAAGGCTCTGTCTCGGAAAAAAGAAAAAAAGCAAACAAACAAACAAACAAAAAAAGTTTGAGTTTAAAAAATCAAAGTTTGTAAAAATAGAACTCTTCATTAAATGTTTGACACATGTAATTGTTTTTCTTAAAACTAGAAAAAGAAAACTAGCTTTATTTTGTCCTTAATTTCTATATTAAGAGATTATAACTTAACTATTTTTCCAAAGTCAAAAAGCAAAATCAATTCTGATGTTCAAATCTGTTTTTTTATGAACCCCAAATTGTATGAAAGTTTTTAATAGTGATTTTTAAATGACTCTTTTATATCTCCACCATTTCAGTAAAATACGAGAGTAACAATGACATGGAGATGTATCATGAGAATCCTAAAATGAAAAAACAAATGACAGGACTTACCTCCCACCTGTGCAGTTTTGGAGTAGGCTCCTGATAGGTGTCCATTCATGCCAATACTATAATCACCTTTAAAGTATCGATTCAGAAGTATCTTTCTTAATGTGTTACCCTAATAAGAAGAACAAAGAGTTACTGTTTCCTTTTCTAACAAAAGTGAAAAATGCCAGTAGGCTAAATGCTTTAAAAGCATTTTGTGAATGATGTTGAGGCATGGAAAAATTAACTTTATATCAGATAATATTTTCTGAGGCAAAAAATTTACAAGTACATCTAATAAAACAATAATTTTGCTTCTCATAATAAATAAACAGGATGGGAGAAGCTTTTTGGAGGTGATGAACAGGTTCATGGCAGATATTGTGCTGGTGGTTTCATAGTGTATACTTATCTCCAAACTCATCAAGATGAAGACATTAAATATGTACAGCTTTTTGTATGCCAATTAATCATAACTCAATAAACAGTTTTAAATATAATTTTATTCTGTCAAAAATAAAAAAGAAGAGTGTGTTCAATAGAATGTACTAGAAAAATCACAAATGCTATAAATTTAAGATTGCTTCAAAAGCTGTAGTTCGCAGAGTTGGGGAGTATCAGTCACCTAAAGAAGACTCAGAATAATAAATACCCTAAGAATTGGAAAGCAAAGAGCTTAGGTAGAGGAATTTAGTCAGAAGAGCAAGAAAAGAGTTGGGAACAGAGCAGGTACTCAAAAAATTAACCTTGATAAAACAGACTGAATTATATTTAAACTCCAAAATGCTTTACTCAGAAGACTGTGGGCAAAAGACAGTGTATTCCTTTACAAATTACATAATCCAAAACTTTCTAAGTCTTCAATTTTGTACTCATTACAGGACATTTTTACAATAATACATTTTGTAATATAATTGCTTACATGTACATAAGAAACACAGATAACTCCAAATCTTCTCTTTTATTGGTGATTATTATTTTAATAAAAGGAGTGATTTAAAAGCATTATTTAAGGAATACTTGTTTAAACTATTTACATTAACACAACTTCAGAGGTGTTATTCCCACCTTGCAGGTAAGGTAAGGAAACTGTGGCCCAAGAGCTTAGGTAATTGGCTGCAGATCATGCAGCTAACAGGTGACTGAGCAACACCTGACTCAACTCTTGGCTACAAAATCCAGCCATTTCTTCATGTCATGCTGCATCCAACCTTCATACTGTGACATGTAGCTCTCATTGCCCCTTCACTTTCTCATATTTTGGTTATTCTTTCTCAAGTTCTTTAGGTATTATTCTCAGTTCTTTTGTTGTGCTCCTCTTCTGTTTGGCAATTTCATCTTATCCTCAGTTACACAATCACTTCTGCTGGTCTGCCTGCCAAATGTGTTTCCTCCAGCCTGGACCTTGCTTTCCTAAGCTTCTCACTCTGTTTCCATTTAGATTTCCTTACCTGTGTCTTGAGGTTCCACTGGAAGCTCAAACTCAATTTTTCAGAACACAGTATTCCTTCTCTTTCAAATGTTTTCCCCTTAATTTTAATTTCTTTTAAGAAGATCACACCCATTCTCGTCATTTAAGCTCCAAATTTAAGGAATCACCTACTACGCCCCCACCCCAACTTGACAATGATTTGAAATGTCAAATGACATGAAATCCTGCCCGTTCTACCTTTTCAGCTGTAGCTTCCAGTAGTGCCTTCTTAAATTATATTTTAACCAAATTCAACCATGTGATCGTTTCTCTCTCTTTTTTTTTTTTTTTTTTTTTTGAGAAGAGTCTCGCTCTGTCATCCAGGCTGGCGTGTGGTGGCGCGATCTCGGCTCACTGCAAGCTCTACTTCCTGGCTTCACGCCATCCTCCTGCCTCAGACTTCCGAGTAGCTGGGACTACAGGCGTCCACCACCACACCTGGCTAATTTTTTTGTATTTTTAGTAGAGACGGGGTTTCACCGTGTTAGCCAGGATGGTCTCGATCTCCTGACCTCGTGATCCGCCCGCCTCGGCCTCCTAAAGTGCTGGGATTACAGGCGTGAGTCACTGTGCCTGCAGAGACTTCTATGTCTTTCCTTTCCTCCTATTATATTCATTGCCTGAAATGATCTTCCTCCATCTTACTTATGAACCGGTCCTATCTTCCCTCTCCATTCTACAATATTCATTAGGTGCCAATTGTTTTAGGCACCATTTTAAGTCAGTAAGACATAACCCTCCCCTCAAAGAGTTCACAATGAGATGAGTGCAATAATAGAAACATCTACCAAGTCTTCTGGAAGCATAAGAGGAGCCATCGACTCTGAGGAGGCTCTATATGGCATAGCCTGTCTATTAACTTATGTGATCATCAGACAGACCTGTCTTGTGCACAGTTAACACTCAACTAACACGTCCTAAATGTCACAGTGCCAAGAATCTTTACTTATTTATTTATTTATTTTGAGATGGAGTCTTGCTCTGCTGCCCAGGCTGGAGTACAGTGGTGCAATCTCAGCTCACTGCAATCTCCACCTCCCTGGTTCAAGCAATTCCCCTGCCTCAGCCTCCTGAGTAGCTGGGATTATACCATGCCTGGCTAATCTTTTTTTTTTTTTTTGTATTTTTAGTGGAGGCTGGTTTCACCATGTTGGCCAGACTGGTCTCAAACACCTGACCTCAGGCAATCTGGCTGCCTCGGCCTCCCAAAGTGCTGGGATTACAAGCATGAGCCACCACGCCCGGCCAGTGCCAAGAATTCTAACAGACACTGGGAGTGTCTGGAGTTTGCTTATCCTTATAACAACTTTTATTTATTGGTACTTAAATTCTTAGAACACAGACATTTATTATTGCTTCCTGTTTCATGTTTTCTTTCTTTAAGATCTCTTCATAATGGGGTGTACTAAGTAAAAGTGGTGACTAGTTTCAAAAGAAATAGTGAAGTGTAACAACTTATTCTACCAACGAATACAACTCTACTATCCACTATCCCTTATAAAACTTAAATACAGCACCTAGAAGAAACATAAGAAACAAAAATAGTCCTTACATTTTCTTTTTTTAAGAGAAAGTCCTTTGGGTTGAATTAAATCCACCTGGTCAAAGAATATTTCTTCCAAAAGGAATGGAAAAACAAAATAAAGCATTTCTTTGGAGTCAATGCCTTTGAGCAATTACTGTGACTCTCATTATAGCAGAAGGAGATGCTATGAAAAATCTTTTAGACCCATAAACTACAGGGTTGAAGTTATAAGTTGGGGAGAAAAAGGTGAGGTCATATTAACTGAAGCACTAATTTTTTTAAAGGGAAGCTCAGTTTGTTGTACTATGCATGGATCTCGCCTCTGCAGACCACTCACTCTAACCCTGTAGGAGACAGTTGGCCCACCTGTAATAACTGAAGCTGACAATGTGAAAATCCGGGACTTTTTCTTGAAATTGCACAAGTCGGCATCACTGTCTGAAAGGGAACCTGTTGTGAAGATGACTGAACCCTTATGAACTAGTTTCCCTTTTAGTCTCTGCAAGAATCTTTTATGTATTATTATTTCTATTATTATTTAGAGATAGGGTCTTGTTGTATTGCCCAGGCTGGAGTACAGTGGCACAATCATAGCTCATTGCAAACTCACACTCCCGACCTCAAGCAATTCTCTCACCTTGGCCTCCCAAAGTTCTGGGATTACAGACATGAACCACTGCACCTGCCCCTGGAAGAGTCTTTTAATCACACCTTTTTATCACACTGCTGCAAGAACCCAACCAAGAGATAAACCGATGAGTTTTTTAAAAGATGAAATAGAAAAACTTTTTTTACCGTTTACTTTTTAAAATGCCCTTTATACTGCTAGAATAATAAAACTATTGAAAACCAGCCAAAGAGTAGAATTATGTCACACCAAATCAAAATAAGCATCATATTTGTGATTATTTTTAAATTCGTTTTGGCAGATAAAATCACAGTGCATATCAGATTCATAGACATCAAAATCAAATGAGCAACACTCTTCTTATTCAATTATAGCCTCTTAGAAGCATCTATTTACTCACTATTTAATATTCAGACTGCCACAGAAAAGGCAGGGGCTTCCCATTTTTCTGTTGTCAACTGAAGCCACTCTGCCTGGGTTTAAATCCCCTCTATGCCATATACTAACTGGGGATCTTAAACAAGTTACTTCATCACTCTGGGCCTCAGTCCCTCAATTGTCAAATGAAATTGTTAATATCTACTCTCAGAGGACTTCTGTGATAACTAAATAGTTAAAATTTACTGAAAGTACTTGGAACAGTTTTCAACACACAGTAAGTGCTATAAAAGTTGTGCATTGTTGATGTTATCCCTGCTAGTATTATCCAGATTATGGGAACAGTCTACAACTTGCAAAGTGCTTTTGTAGACACTTTCCTACGTTATACCAAATCTCCCCACAAAAGTGAAATAAATTTCTAGTATATTAAGAAAATGGCAAAAATAATAAATGATAAACTGCCCCCAAATCCTAGCTTTTTAACTATTAATCAGTCCTTGGAATTGTATACTTATTAGCTAACATGGCAAAGTCACCCTATAGCATGAACATACTTCACTATATAAAATGTACCCTTACAACTTCAACTAAAGTTGAAACAAATTCTGTCTTGGTTCAAATTTCATAGTTTTGTGCTAAGACAAACTCTGGTGCTAAAAGTGATTAATGAATAGGTATAAACAGAACAAGATTCTGTTATGTCTTAGTAATCTTCATTTAAGAATAAAAAAATTCAGATATTGCTACATCCCAAGTTCAGCAGAAAGTGACTTCTCTTGACAACTATCCAGTCCTGATTTAAGCGGTGAGAGACAAGTACTGTGTCCCAATTTGCTTTGGGGCATTCTTGATAGTTTACACTATCTGTGCAGTGGTGGTAGCTTAAATGTGAGTCATTTCCCCAAATTACTTTAATTCATAAGTAACTGTAGAACAATTGTCAGAAATTCTTGTGTCAGGGTTGCAAATAATTGTCTCAGAGCTGTAATTGCCATGGCACATATGAGGGAAGAACTAAAAGCACATTAGGCCATTGTGAAAAAAATTTCACCACAGTTGAGAAGTTTGACTTCTGTGCTGGTTCTTCAAATCCAAAATGCATTCCTGATACGCCTCCCATGGAAGGTCTCTTTACTGAGTGAGGACAAGCAAGGAATGTCCTTTACAGCCTTTTCAATATCAGAGTCACTTCCAGGCCACAAGACACTACTTTTAGCCAATGTCTTCATGTGAACACATCCCAGATGTGCTAAATGTAATGTAGCCAAGATAACTAACAACTACCTTCTGAAATTACAACAAAATATCTCCATAAAAAGACATCTTTTGTGGCCAGAGAAGTCGTGCTGACGGTTTGCGAATATCTGGGAGGATTGGGTGTTTCCCGCCCACTCCCTATAACACCGAGTCCAATGCATCAAAAATTAAACAGCTCAGAAATCATTGCCTTTCACTGACAGAAAGGATAATCAAATTTATGGATCCTAGAAAGGACTAAAATTTTGTATCATTTTTGAGAAAGCACAACTCTGTTTGCCTTAATGGGGGATTAATAGCCTTAGGAATGAAGAGTTCAAGGATGTGTGATATTTGAGGTACAGATACTCACATTCATTCCCATCCCCTTAGAAAAACAATTTAATAAAGTAATATTTTCCATTATGTAAAATCTAATCAAGATATCATGAAAAAAATGACAACCAGCATCCTAGAAAACTAAGTCCTCAACTAAAAATTCAAAAGGTAATGAAAACTGCAAACTAAAGATGCCCAATTTAAGACTTACCCTCAAAGATTCATAATTAGCTACTAATCAGCTGAGATCTACAAGGAGGTGATGATATGTATCTGTTGGTCTCCCCATAGTCCCATTTTAACATTAAATTTGGTATTAGCATAATCAGTGTTTCCGTAACCTTTTGGTTTAGTAACAATATATCTCATTAGGTATTTTTCCTCATTTGAATTCCCAGGGGTAAAAAGGTACATTTCCCATTTCAATACGGTATTGTAACAACTATATCTTTGTGGAGTGATATTCTGTCCATCATTATAATCAACTATATTTTCAGATAACTCCTTTGGGAAAATATGGTCAATCTCTTATAATCTAGCTGTCTAATCATTTGAACATCTTAGTCTCTCTGTCCAAGAAGTTGTATGTCAGTTTTTCTCCCTGTTTGCCTTTGCCTAGCTTTCTTAAGATAGGAGACACAAATTTCAATAGGAGTAGTTACGTGCACTCAGAAGATGCTCTTCTCATCAACACAATGACACACTCATTACAATCTTGAAAAATATATGATGTCTCAATGATTCTAGTAAAGAGCCTTATGAGAAAACAAGACTGTGGAAAATGTTAGATCCAAATATTCATTCACCATAATGGCAACCTACTTCCAAATTTCTTCTTTCTTCGTTCTTATTAATTGTAAAGACATTTATTACATTTCTACCATGTGTCAGGAAGTAGAAAAGTGAATGCAAAAAGTAATTCTGCAGCATACGCTGAAAGAATTTTCAGATATGTAGAGTTGAGACATATGGCACTGTTTTCCAATATAAATAATCCTCGCCAGACCATTTGATTCCATTGGTGAAATTTAAATGTTTAAACAGTAAATGATGAGGTATAAATATTTGATGATGCTGCTGAATGAAAGAGTGACTTCAATAACCACCCTGAGTTTATCAAATATCCTAGCCTCAAGACAAACAGGGTTGCTGAGAAGGTTTTGTTAGGAGATTATTCTATATTCCATAGATAGCAAGGAATAAAGAAAACTGTATTTGTTTTCTTTGGGGCATTAATTAAAACCTCCCAGTATTTGAATTCCCGGAAGCATACTAACTAACATGAAACCCAACAGACCCTTCTACCTCAACCATTTTAAATACAGGGTTTGCTGAAATTCAGAGTTTGAGAACTTATGCAATCCCTCATCAGTAGGACTTGAGAATGGATTTCACTGCTTGTAATTGTTTAGTTTTCGGAATAAGCAATCTTCTGACTTTCAGAACAAAAGCTGAGAGGAGGGTAAGTAAGCAAGAAATGAGCAGACAAGCTTTAGATACAATCTCCTTACTGAAGGAAAATGACTGTATTCACATAACATAAATCAGTGCCTCATAAAATCACACTCAAAGACAGTGGCACACAATCATTAAAGTGAAGTCCATAGTCCCCTGGTACACAGTATAAAAACCTACTAGAGTACTATTTGTTACCGAAAAGACTGAAATCAGTGGTGCCAGTGCAGGCGTGTGCAAGCTCGCCAAACACTGGGGAAAATGGAACTTCAAGAGGTAATTTCAAAGCTGACCATGTTGTTGTATGGGAGGTATATAACTCTGTAATGGACTCAGCTTACAGTCCATCCCAGAGAGCACAAGGGGAAACAGCAGGGGAGGGAAGGAGATTTAAATAAATGAGAAGACTGACACTGATCTGAACAGCAATATGAACTTCAGTGGGAGAAAGCTCTTCCTCCTGGACAACGGGGAAAGTCGTAACTAGTTTGCTGTTTTAAAGTTCTAACCCCAGATTCTGTGACATCTGTTATATTTCCACAATCATTTAGTGAAGTTAGGCGCAACTTTGGAAGATGGTGTCACAGAAGACGAGGAACAATACATACAGGGACGTACTATCCAGCACTATCCTGCCCTATATTGGCCTTCCTGTTTCTATGGAATTTCTTGCATTCTCAACAGTAGTGCAGCAGTCCTTGATCTTCAAGCTGTGACCTACTGATTCACAAACAAGAGAGTGTGGCTGGCTCACAGGGCAGTGAGACGAGTGCATGGCTCCGAGGAGCTGGCAAGGAAACAATGGGGCAGAAGACCCACCCCCCACCCCCACCACCACACACACACACACACGCACACACACACGCACGCACGGAGTAAGTGAGAGACAAAGACCTCATTATTTTTCCCCAAAATACTAGAAATAAATTATTCTTAAACAAGAGGAAGAAAACTAGCACTGGTATTGCTTATCAATCAATGCAATATTTGACAAAACATGTACGAAGCTAAATTTTAATAAATTCAGAATATATTTAGAAGTTCCTCAGATAGGACAGTCTATGGAATCGATGGAATAGAGGAGTTGTACATGGCACAACTTCAAAGGGAAGCCTTGAGAATTAAATGAGATAATATCTACACACAGTTTAATACATAAGAAGTTCAGTTTATGAATGCTCCCCGCATTGGCAATGATAATGCACGTTAGTGGACCTTAGAGGAAATGATGTCTCAGAGAGTAATGTGATTGGTTTGAGTCTGGGTTCTTCCACTTACTGGCTTTGTGATCTGAAGAATTTTAATTAACTGCTCCAAGGCTCAGTTTCCCCATCTATGAATAATAATATTTACACTGCAAGGCTATTTAAGGATTAGGAAATCAAATAGGAAAAGCTTTATGTTCTTAGCCCATAAGAAGTACTAAATAAACAGCTACTGTAATATTTTATTTTATGTTTAAAGGAAAGTATTAATAAGTCTCAATCTGGGGAAGACTTGCACAATTGGTGACATAAAGAGGGTATTACAATGCCCAGTGCCACAAGACAGCCATGGCTTTCACAGCTGACATCAACATCCAGCTCCAACCTTCTATAATTTTTCAAGAGAAGGCAAATGAAAAACAGCATTCATTTTGTGAAAGACTACTTTGAAACCAATTTGATGCTATAAATTCTTAAAAATAACACTTACTTGTGGATAGGTTTCAATCACCCCTATTACATGTGCAAAGCAGAATTCTTCAGAGGATAATTTAGACAGACTTTCCCGGAAGTAGTGTTAAAAGGAAAACCAATATTCCATTTTCTGTGGGAAAAGAGCTATTTTCCCTCCTATTTAGTTTTAACACAAGAAATGTATTAAGTATATTTATAAAGTTATTATCATGCAACAATTGCTCATTAGCGGAAAGGCTGTGCTTCCTAACACATACCCATATGTCTTTCCATAGCCACAGGGTGCCCCTCTAAGTCATTCTTCACTTAACATTCAGAGGCTTGCAAAACAACAGATGACTGGTATTCAGAATACATGACTATACAAAGAGTGTTTATAAATCAATAAGAATCTTGTAGAAAAGTTGACAGAACTGAACTGGCATTTCATATAAGAAATACATATGGCCAATAAACATGAAAAAAATGCTCACCTTCACTGGTAATCAAAGAAATGCTAATTAAATGGTGAAGACACCATTTTATACCCAATAAATTGACAAAAATTAAGAAGTCTTATAAAATCAAGTGCTGAAGAGGACGTAGATCAAGATAATGTGGGATGCAAATTGGTACAACTACTTTGGAAAATACATCAATATATGCTCTTAGCCACCAATTTCACTCCCCAGGGGAATGTGCTCATGGAAACAAATAGTATTATATCCTAGACATTTAGATCTGCATTGATAGTAATAGCAAAGCAAACAACAAGCAAAACGTCACCTGGAATCAACCCAAATAACAAGTGACAGGAAAATGGACAAATAAATTATGGAATATTCCCAAACTGGAATATTATACAGTAGTGAACATGGATTAAACAGAGCCTCACCATAATACACAACTACTTTGATGAATGTTAGAAATAGAATGATGACAGGGAAAAAAAGGGAAGTCCTAGAAGACATGCAGTGTGGTATTCAAAATGTGAGCTACCAGTTGCCTCTGGAAGGGGAGGCCAGAACACATAGGTAGACACAAGTTACAGGTAATGGTCTCATTCTTCAGTTGGGTGAGGAATTCATGAGTCTTTATCATATTATAATAATTATATTATAATGCTTTATAGTTAAAATTTATGTTGTATATATTTCTTCATAAAAATCCAATATCATAGTAAAAGAAAATGCTCAAGAAATATTAGACATCATGATGACAGCTTCCTACATAGGATGTTCTGTTGCTTTCCAGCTCTCTTTGAATCCTGGCTAAAATCCATAGCACTATTTTAGCAGATGATACACGATGCAACACCTACAGATTTGAGCCACTGTCTCACTGACCTCAGAACAATCCACATCTTCCTCTTGCGACACAGCTTCTTAGTGTCTTTTCATGCTCCCTTTTGCTTCAAGACATCAGCAGATGATGTTCTCTTTCACCTGCCATGCTTTCTGTCCCCCGACCCTGAGTCCTCCTAGCTTTATTTAACTCCTACTTAACCTTTAGATCTCAGCTCAACCATACTTCCTCAGGGTCATCCTCTCTAACCTCACCAAGTCAATTCTCATTAAGTCCTCTTATAGCATACACATCACCATGTACTTTAGCTGTATATTTACTTATAATAATCTTTCAATGATTTCTATCACCCTCTATTAGATTATAAGTACCATGAGGAAAGGAACTGTACCTTTCTTTTCCTTTTTGGCTGACCATTGATTCCAACACCTAGCCCCAAAGCCAGCAAATTAAGTACTCAATAAATATTTTTGACTGAATGTATGAATCAATGATTTTGAATAGAGATCACTCAATTTATCAACAAAATTTGATGCTGAGTACCCTCCTATTCAAGGATGGCTGATATATGTTGTATATCATGTCTGACAGCTTTGGAAAACATTTGAGATTTATTCAATGTTACTTGCACATTACATATTTTTAGTAAAAGGCTGGGTGCCTTGTATTAATACTAAAACTACAAGGCACCCAGCCTTGTACTAAAAATTTAAATATTTAGCATAGTACTAAAAATACAAGATGCCCAGCCTTGTACTAAAAATACTTAAATTGCAAATATTAAATTGTATTACTGGCTCATGCCTGTAAACCCAGCACTTTCGGAGGCCAAGGCATAAGGATTTCTTGAGCCCAGGAGTTCAAGACCAGCCTAGGCAATATAGAGAGACCTCTTCTCTACAAAATTAAAAAAAAAAAAAAATTACCCTGGTGTGATAACATATGTCTAGTGTCCCAGTTACTCAGGAGGCCTAGGCAGGAGGATCACTTGGGCTCAGGAGTTTGCGACTGGCCTGGGAAACTTAGCAAGACTTCATCTCTAATAAAAATAGGAAAATAATCTGGGTGTGGTGACATACGCCTGTGGTCCCAACTACTAGGAGGTTGAGGTGGGAGGATCGCTTGAGCCTGGGAAATCAAGGCAGGAGTGAGGCATGACTGCACACTGCACTCCAGCCTGGGACACCCTGTCCAGCCTGGGAATCCTGTCTCAAAAAAAAAAAAAAAAAAAAGTGGCACATAAAATTCATTACCTACGGTTGGCTGAAAGAAGGAAATTGCGTTGAAATCCAACATGCAAAATGTTAGAACACTTAAAAGATGGACAATTTCTATATTTAGCCTGAAAGACTGGAAGGTAAAATACCAATTAATGATCGCAAATGTAGCCTAATACAAGAGAACACACTAATATCCCAAAAGTCCAGTCCAGGTTATCCCCCTGCTACAACGTGTCTATTGCAACAGGATTTTCATATTTTACTAAAAAACAAAGAAACCACCTTAAGGCTGCACATCATGCAAGGATCTGACTCAGCAACATAATTCCTAATATTATGTGAATATGTCAATTCGAAGGGATACAAATTCACTATTCTCTTTTTAAAATATTATGTTTGTGTCATAATTTATAATAGAAGATAAAGATAATTCTTTTATCTCATTTTTCCTCATGAAATAAATCATTTCATTACTATAGTGTTTATTGCTACATTAAAAATTATACAAATCTAATCTTAATCATTTCTCGCATCTATTTGTCCAGGAGGCCACATATTTGGCTTACTTTAATAGGAGCAATTATCTGCTCCCATGAGCTCCTAATTGTGTTTTATATGTAAATCATAATTTTCAAAGAATTTTGCAGAGAGAAAACTATGAGACAATGATTTAGAACTAATGAAAAATAGAAATCCTTTAATTTTTCATCAACATTTTAAAGCATTAAAACAATTATTACTAAAAGAAAATGAGGTGCCTGAGCTAATTAAAGGGGCCAAGTGCCAAATGCTTACCTTAGAAAGGTCTTTTTAAGAAAGGCTTTATTAGACTTATTATGGTCGTATGAACGCTATTTTGGAAATCAGTTTGATTCCCTGTGGCATATACCATGATAGATATTTCACGACTTTAATGCATTTAGAACTATAACTAGAATCCAGGGCACTAAGAAAGTAAACCTTTATTTTGAATAACATGAAAAGCCCATTTGCTGGTAAGGAAGCATGGCTGTTTGGTAGTAATGTGGTGCTAGCCTCTGAATTATAAATGTGGATTTTCACAGGTTTGTGAATCACCTATTGAAATGAGCTTCTGGATAAAACAAGATGAAACATTCTCAGGCTGAAAAGAAAATTTAAAATCTTTAGTAAACTTGATTTGAGGTAAACCAGCTTTTCTGAATTAGTGAATTGAAGAAAGGAAGACTCATTTCAGTGAACTACAGGTTGCTGATGCTGATCTAATACTCCTAAGGCGGGGAAGAATGAGTCAATGAGTATCTCTCTACTCTTCTCTCTCTCTCTCTCTCTTTCTCTCTCTCTCTCTCTCTCTCCCTCT
>NW_012115777.1:4022432-4031370 GCF_000951035.1 Colobus angolensis palliatus | reverse complement strand
CTCTCTCTCTCTCCCTCTCTGTGTGTGTGTGTGTGTGTGTGTGTGTGTGTGTATGTCGGTGTATATGTGTGTAATATATACATATATCTATTTTTGTTCTCATGGATATTGATGCATACTTGTAAAATGAATTAGGTCTTTGAAGATTCTTGCTCTCTCCCCTGGGTGTTGGTAAGCATAAATGACTGGGTTGCCTTCAAAAAAAAGGGAGCAAGCACATCTCTTTTCTGCTTTATTTCATTGATTCTAACGCACTCATTTCTTTCCCGCATGTTTTAACATTTCTAAATTACAGGTCACTTTAAAATCAATGGTGTGCTTTAGTTTAATTGGCAGCATTTATTTCTTTTTAGGGATACATAAAATTATGGATTGACGAAGTATATTGAGTGAAAAAATAAGTACACCTTTTAATCTCATATCATATCAAATATTGCTTCACAGTATATGGCATCAGTATTATATCTGTTTTCTAGTTAAAGTAAGATGAAAACATACAGAAATTTAGAGATTTAACCTTTGCAATCAAACAGTTCTTTTCAGTGTTTTTCTCTTTTTCATGATACATTTTCTACACGTAGCCCAATTCACCACTGTAAATTTTGATATCATAGGCCCCGCGCGGGCTTACATTAAAATTAGTAAGGAAAGTGACAATATTGATAGAGATGAGTGGTATATTTATCTTACAAATCAAGAGTAATGGAAAAGTAAATAAGTAAGAGACACAAATGGAACTAATTTCTGAACCATGGACAATATTACATTTCTCCCCTTTCAAAAAAAGTTGCCCCTTGATACCATCTCACATCCACTAGAATGGCTAAAATAAGTGATCTGGGGACATGGAAAAAGCTGACATTGTGATCTGAACAATAACACATGTTGGTGAGGATGTGGAGAAATTGGGACCCTCATAAACTGCTAATGGGAATAGAAAATGGTACAGTCACTTTGGCAGTTCCAAAAATTTAAATGTAGAGTTACCATACATCCCGGCAATTCCACTCCTAAGTATTTACCCTAGAGAAATTAAAACAGAGGTCCACACAAAAACTTGTACAGAATGTTCACTGCAGCATGATCCATAATTGTAGAGACAATCCAAATGTCCACCAAACGATGACTGGATAAACACAATGTGGTATATGCACATAAGAGAATATTATTTGGCAATAAAATGGTACTGAAGCGCTGATACGTGCTAGAACATATATGAGCATTGAAAACATTATGCCAAGTGAAAGGAGGCAGTCACAAAAGACTACATATTGTATGATTCCATTTACATGAAATGTCCAGAAGAGGCAAATTTATAGAGACAGAAAAAGACAGAAAATAGATTAGACAGAAAATAGACAGGCAAGGGCTAGGGCTGGGAAGAATGGAGAGTGCCTTCTAAGAGGCATGGGGTTTCTTTTAAGGGTGATGAAAATGTTGTAAAATTAAACAGTGGTATTGGTTGTAAATCTATAAATATACCAAAAAACTCTAAATTGTATACTTTTGTAGGGTGAATTTTATAGCATATGAATATCTCAATAAAGCTGTTACCAAAATATAAAATAAATCCATTAGACTGGTTAAGGAAAATCACTCCTTAAATAATATTAAAGTATATCTCTTAAGGAAAATAATGTCAGTTCTGTCCAAATTTTTGCTAAGCAGCTGAGCTGCTATTTGCCAGAAAGTTCTGCATTTAAGTGCATCTGTGCAACAGATATAATGGCACATGTTTTGAATGTTACATCTGTTAGTAAATGTAGACAGGCTCAAATTGCTAATTAAACATGAAATTGTATGTGTCAATTAGCAGCCAATTTCTTTTTAAAACTGTCTAAAGTTTAGGGCACAATAAATCAAGCTAGTATCTGGAACTGTTTGAGTCTTGACCTGTGTGGGAAGGCGGTCCAGTGCACTGAATATAGGCTAGACAGTTTCCATGGATACCTCACACTACTTGAGGTGTAGAAACTCAAAATTATAAACAACTTCATGGAAATTATGGTTCACAAAGTATATTAGTTAAAAAAGCCCTCATCATCCTAAAAATAATCCCGGAATTTATTTTGTTAACAAGTAGATAAGGGTTGTGTGTGTGTGTGTGTGTGGGTAGGGGTGGGGAAAGAAGGGAAACAAATTTTTAAAAGGACAGCTTTTAAGTTCCTTTGTAATTCATAAGGGAGGAAGAGACATCCAAAATGTTGCTCTCATCATAAGCTTTACAGCAAACCTCAAGAGTTTAAAGACAGTTTGCTTTTACAGGAACTAACCCTATTGAATTATGCCAGCTGAGTTTAATTAATCTAGCCACTGCATATTAATATGCTAGTCTTTCCAAATAAACGTACACTATAATTACAACCAGGCTACTCCACCCACCATCCTTTTACTCCTTCCCATGAAATAAGACTACACATCTTCCAGATGTGACAGAAAAGCCACTGTGGTATTTGCCAACCATTTCAGAATTAAACATAATAAAGGATGAGAAGAAGACATGTAGCTTCCATAAGAAAAGAAGATGCTTCCCACAGACTTTGTTGACAAGACCTGACCACACACCTGTTTATTTACAGCTTTAGCAGGCTAGAGAAGGAGGAGTGAGAAAATCACACTGTCAGCTTTTTCCATGTCCCCAAATCACTTCCACTGTGAAGCAGTCAGGTCCCAGAACGCCAAAGGCAATCAGCATGCATAGAGATGCAGTCATTTTCTTTGGACCACTTAATCTAGTCATTACAGGAGGACCCACAGGACTAAGGTAAAGAACACAAATTGTTTTAATAATGGAGACGAATGAATCAGTCAATTTGATTTGAATTAAACTAATATTTGATTATGTATCAGGACAGTTTCACAAATGTCATCTCATTTGGTGCTCATAGCAAACTAACACCTAGCTTAGCAGCAAGGGGCAACTGCATTATCTGCTCTTCCGAAATTTTTTGAGGAGTGTGCATTTGTTTTAAAGCAAAATAAAGACAGCTTTTTGAAAAATTATAAAATGTTCACTAGACATGTTGGGGGCAGAAGTCGATAGTGAAAGATCACAAAAAGAACTATACCAAGAAATATATTAAGTATATCTCTGCTCTAAAAACATTTTCTATGCTATTGTCAACTCTTCTCCCCTATTTCAAATTCACTATCATCTTGACTTCCCCAAATTCTGTTTTCCCAGTATCTTTTTTCCTGAGCTGTAACCAATCATTTCCTGTCAATCCTTCTTCCTTCTTCTGGGTGTCTAATTGTTTCAAAGTAGAAGAGTGTTCCACAAGTGATCACCCAGTCCGTGGAACAGGAGCACCCTTCACACCTCTGTGCATTATACTGCTCCCAGGGCCTCTCCCACCAAATCCTCCTTGCTCTTCTCGTCTGTTTAATGTCACTGTCTTGAAGAAGCTGTTTCTGACACCCTTCCCCAGACCAGTTTGTGCCCTCTGGTTGCACACTCATACAGCACTCTGGACTTCTCCTTCAGAGTAAATTTAAAACAGAAATTAATTAATCACTGTCCAACTATTTGGTTGGTATATGATTTTCTCACTAAACGCCAAGAAGGTGGAGTGATTGTTCATCATTGCCTTTCCAGGGCTGAGCAGACATTCAATAACTTTTTTGATATGTATTTACTGTCTCACCCATTTTTTTTCTATTTCCAAATACCTCTGCATTCTGTCATTTCCATAATTTCCTAATAGATTTTTTTCATAGAATGCATATTCTTGCTTTTCAAAATCACCTAAAAAGTCATACTATGACATAAACATTCTTTATCCTATTTTGACCTCTGATGAATAGAAAGTAATTACTCTCAGCATATGTGGGACCAATGTGTAAACATGTGTGGGACCACGTTTGGGACATGTGTGAGGCCAACACATAGACAGCTGGCGGCTGGTAGAACATAGCCACAAATCAAGTCTGGAAGTCTAAGCCATCTCTGTCTGCCATTTACACCCTCAGGCCCCATCAGTTTCTTTAGTTCTGTCCTCCTCAACACCTTTCCATACAATCTGACTATTCCTGACACTAAAATCTTCTCTGTAATGTCTGTCATCCTAAACAACCTCCCAGTACCTCTCTGCCTCATCTACTCTTCATCTCATTTCCATCCTTAGTCAAAAATATCTTTTGCTCTTGGCTTTACCCCTGTGAAAGGAAAATAAGTCCCAGGACCCCACAATGACTAAGCCAAAGGGAAAATCAAGCTGGGAACTGTGTCAGGCAAACTTGCCTCCCATTTTATTCCTAAATAAGATAGCTACAAAGATTTAAAAAAAAACAAAAACAAAAACCTACAGACCTCCCTCACAATTTGCCTACAAGAAAATTCCTTGTGGGCCTCCAGATCTTTACCCTAAAACAAGTCTGGTGAATTTCACTCTGGCAACGTAAATTGACAGCTTTTCTTCACAGGTGCAGGACATAACTCAAAGTCATCTCTCTGTTCATCTGAGACAAATACATATCTGACTGCTTCCTCTGCCCTATTGCTTATGTAAAAATGCAGATTCACTGGGCCAGACTAAGGCATAAGTGACTATTTCTCTACCCACCTCCCACATGGAAATTGTGTATCAAGTGAAAGGCTGATCAAAGACTCAAAAGAATGCAACCTTTTGTCTCTTATCTACCTATAACCTGGAAGCCCCTGCTTTGAGTTGTCTCACCTTTCCAGACCTAGCTGAAGTACATCTTACACATATTGATTGATGTCTCATGTCACCCTAAAATGTATAAGAGTAAGCTGTGTCCTGACCACCTTGGACACATGTCGTCAGGACCTCCTGAGGCTGTGTCATGGGTGCATCCTTAACCTTGGCAAAATAAACTTTCGACATTGACTGATACCTGTCTCAGATACTTTGGGGTTCACACCTCTCAACGGACAGGGAAGGGAAACAATTTTTTTTTTTTTTTTTTTTTTTGAGACGGAGTTTTGCTCCGTTGCCCAGGCTGGAGTGCAGTGGTGTGATCTCGGCTCACTGCAACCTCTGCCTCCCAGGTTCAAGCAATTCTCTGCTTCAGCCTCCTGAGTAGCTGGGATTGGCCGGGCACGGTGGCTCAAGCCTGTAATCCCAGCACTTTGGGAGGCCGAGACGGGCGAATCACGAGGTCAGGAGATCGAGACCATCCTAGCTAACACGGTGAAACCCCGTCTCTACTAAAAAATACAAAAAAAAACTAGCCAGGCGAGGTGGCGGGCGCCTGTAGTCCCAGCTACTCGGGAGGCTGAGGCAGGAGAATGGCGTAAACCCGGGAGGCGGAGCTTGCAGTGAGCTGAGATCTGGCCACTGGACTGGGCCACTGCACTCCAGTCCGGGCGACAGAGCGAGACTCCGTCTCAAAAAAAAAAAAAAAAAAAAAGAGTAGCTGGGATTACAGGCACCCACCACCTTGCCCAGCGAACTTTTTGTATTTTTAATAGAGACGGGGTTTCACCATCTTGGCCAGGCTTATCTTGAACTCCTGACCTCGTGATCCATCCACCTCGGCCTCCTAATGTGCTGGGATTATCAGTGTAAGCCACCGCGCCTGGCAGGGAAGCAATTTTTAACTCTAAAGCATGTGAGCAGACACTTTACTGTAAGACACTCTGCAGTTATTGTGAAACATAGAATGCCGCCTGCATGCCCAGGGGATTTCACAGGTTTATGAAAGCCATTTCCATCCTGCATTTTAAAACCCCTGCTTAAATTCGAATTAAGATTCATTATGCTTTTGCCATGATACTAACATTTTAACCCGGTGAAGAAAGAATATTAATATTCTTTTTATTCTGGAAAAAGTAAAATGTTTTCTAAAGATCCAGTGTCAAAGATACCATCAGATATCCATGCCCCACAAATCTATAGTTACCAACACAAGACAGTGAAAGACAGACCCGCTAGTTTACTGCTACAAGAAGCCAAGTGTCAAAGGCTGGCTGGCTGCTTACCAAATCCTCTCCCTTTTCTTCTGGCCACACAACAAGACTACATTTCTTAGTCCTCTGTCCAGCTAGGTGGGGCCATGTGGCTGAGTCTAGGCAAACTGAAGGTAAGCAGAAGTGCCATGGAAATGGCCCTTGTGGGAATCTTGTGTCCCTTCCTCTGCTGTAGCTTAATGTGGAAAAGCAAAGTGGCCTAGGGAGATTTCGAGCCCATCATGGAAGCAACCTAGGAGGCTGAACTACCAGGGAAGCCAGCTCATAGAAATGCTGCCCGACTAGAAGCACTCACACTGGAATTTTAACTTTTGCTATACAACTTAAGTGAACTTTTGTTATACTAAGCCACAGAGAATTTCAGGTTTAATTGTTTCATTAGCTAGTTTACCTTAAATAATACAGGCCAGTTTGGGTCACTCTGAATGGGCAATTACTTCCCGTCCTGGGCAGCTCCAGCTGTGACTCTTCTCGGATACTTTGTTCAGACCTCTCTCTCTCTGCAGAAACCCTGACTTTGCGCACAAGCCAGCCACGAAGCTGCCATGAAAAGTCATCTGGGAATATAATTTCATCTACACCCGAGTTTTTCAGGTTTCTCTTGTCTCAGCGTTCCCTCTTTCCAGCACCTTTGCCTTATGTCTTCTATCCAATTTTTCCATTGTCTCCAAATTTTCTTTATTGCAATTATCTCTCTCTCTCTCTCTCACACACACACACACACACACACACACACGCAACCCTACTTTTTCCCCCACCATGGTAGTCCCTGAACGAAAGTCTCATACATAAAAGCTATCCAGGAGGAAAATCAACGGACTTCAGGACACATGTATGTCATCGACTATTTCAAAATTATCTCTAACATCCATTTGCTGTGTTTCCACCAAACTTGTCATTTGTCCATTTTCATTTGTCCCATGTTTGAACTTCTGAAAATATTTCCCTTTCACAATGATGGCTGAAGGATTAATAAGCCTCCTTAGAAATCTGTCAATTAAATATGTATCTTAAGAACAATGTGATACTTATAAACCATAGAATGCATAATTTTGGTCTTATTTTTTAATATTTTATCAGCTATGGAAGAAGAGTGAGCTAAATTCCTTAGTGTAATCAGCTCTTTTGTTAAAAGCTTCCAATTAACTGCAATTTTTTTTTTTTTAAAAAAAGAGAAAGAGTTTAGAAACAGGGAGGGAAAAGAAGAAAGGGTGAATGAATTGAAGGATAGTACTGGCTGGGATTTGCATCAATTTATGTTTGATATGCAAAAAACAAAGTGATTACAGTATTGCTGTTTCCTTTAATGAAGTCCCGAAAATGATTTAGGGGAGTATTTACTGCAGTCATGATATTTCTAGGCTTGAGAGAAATCCACACAAAAAGATATTCTGCTGTATCAGATCAATTGAGTTCCAGCCTGGCAAGAAGTGATGATAATTATTGGAAAGTAAATTGTTATGTTTTTGTCTGACTGCCTGTTGCCTTGGCACGTGCTATTTCCAACTCTGTCTGGAAATAATAGTACATTGAGCCATCTTGGGTGACTTACATAACCCGCTTACTATCATTTGAAAACTGTCAGCTCCAGTAACTTGCTACTGTTTGTACAGTTTCACTATTGGAACACTGACTTCATTTCATTTGTTTTCTGCCTGTTGCCAAGAGCTGTATGTTAAAAGGAAAATTAAGTATAAAGCTTCACCTTTAATCTATATTCACACCATTTTCAATTTGGTTACTCATAATAATAATAAAAAAATACAATTTAATGAAGAGCTGACTATAAAATAGTTCTCATTTTAATATCAATTAAAACTTACATTGTAGCTATGACTAATTAGCCAGGCAAAACATAATTATTTCTACTGTCTGAAACTATAACAAAAGACCAAGAAATTAGCCTTCAATCAGAATAGTATCTATGTATTTTCTCATCAGTTAAAAGTAAGATGATGGAAAATTATCCTCCTAAATTCCAGGTAGTTTAACAAATACACAGAGTAATTTCTACCTCAGTAGCAAAATACCAACAGAACAGTGAAAAACAGGGTTTACGAGATCTTACTCAGATTGAACCAGTTTACTCCAGTATCAGTAAAATAACAAGAAAAAAGAATCTATAAGTTAAAAGACACAGTGAGAAAATAGGAACTTTGCATCATTTATCAAAGAAAGTAATGTTCTTGGAATGCTTATTAGCACCAAATTCTAATACTAAAACTTTTCTTTAAAATAAATGAAAGGCAAAAAAAGAGAAAAGCAGCATGTCTCTCATTTTCTGCCGTGATTTTCTGGGGCAAGTGTGAACATTATTTTACTTCCACATTTGAACAGCACCTGCTATAATTTTTGTATTGCCTGTGTAAACTACCAAAGCCCTGATATTAAACTGCTATTCCTTAAGGCCCATACTGACTTCTGGTATGTGCATGGCTAATGAATTTAGTATCATTATACTTCTGTGGAAATCAACAAAAAGAAGGAGAAGAAAACAAAAGCCTGAAAACTCAATTTTCAGCAAAAAGAAGAGACAGATATAATCCATCAACTACAGAAGACATATAAGAGCTGCCCATATCAGCAGCCATCAGGCAGAAGTCAAGCAGGAGAAAGTACAGAGAAGCACTCAGAGTGGCCACATGGCCCAGCCGCAGCCCCAAGAAGTTAAGGCAAAAATCTATCTCCGGAAGTGAAGGAGCCCAAGAAACACCAAAGCTGCAACTCATATTTGTATCCACAGAGGTCAGAATTAGGGGGATAAAAGGCAATGTCAGAAATGTAGAGGGGATGGGTATGGTGGCTCAGGCCTGTAGTCCCAGCAATTTGGGAGGCTGAGGCAGGCAGACTGCTTGAGCCCAGCAATTCAAGACCAGCCTGAACAACATGGAAAAATCCCATCTCTACCAAAAAAACAAAACAGCCGGGCCTGTCATCCCAGCTACTTGGGTGGCTGAAGTGGGAGGACTGCATCTCAAAAAAAAAAAAAAAAAAAATCCCATCTCT
>NW_012115777.1:4009379-4022273 GCF_000951035.1 Colobus angolensis palliatus | reverse complement strand
GGAGGGGAGGGGAGGGGAGGGAAGGGAAGGGAAGCTGAGGAACTACTGTTATGAAAGATACCATCAGAGTAGCCATATTTTTAGGATGTGCTCCAGCTTTGTGACAGCAGAAAAGAAAAGCACTTTGGGGGTCTTCAAAGACTTCCCATAAATTACCGGTTGTACCAACAGAAAGAATATATATGAGGGATATAAAGGGGAAGGGAAAGGTGAGAGATGCAAGAGCAAAGCTTATCAATAGATAGCACTCGTGGATTATACAAACAAATTAAAATCATTATAACAAATTTTTGACATGCATCTTTAACATGATGATGAAATCACCTCTATAAAGGAATGCTGCATAGCAAAGAGATAAGAAATTCAGGTAGCAATTGTGGAAAAAATAGTAGGAGATGAAAATTTAAAAAGTATTTCTTTGGAAATGAATAAATAATTGGAAGGGACACAAACAAGCTTGACACTACAGCAAACAAAGGGATGCAGAGGATAGATAAGAGAAAAAAATAAAATGAGTATTTCAAAAATCTCTTCAAAAGTTAAAAGAGAACGTAAAAGGAAAAAGACAGAGAATGGAAGACTCAGCATATACATAATTGGAGATCTGAAGAAGGAAACAAAAGAAATGGAAGTTAACAAATAGTTTTAAAATATATACTGTAATAGAATTATCTTAAATGTAAGAATATTTAAAGAGTATAACATCGATGACAAATGAGAAAACTAGGAACTGGTTTTTTAAACTTTAAAAGATCCCTTGCATCTAGAAAATAAACTCTCCTTAAATAACTGTTAGAAGAGAGAAATTCTAAGGAGACTTTCTGAAAAACAATAATAATTAAAATACTGTATGTAGGGAGATGCTACGGGATGCAACTAAAGTAGTGCTAACAGCAAAAGAAACTATCAACTGACTTAACAGACAACCTACAGAATGGGAGAAAATATTTGCAAACTCTGTATCCAATGAAAGTCTAATATCCAGAATCTATAAGGATTTTAAACAAAATTAACAAGCAAAAAGGAAACAACCCCATTAAAAAAACAGGCAAAGGACACTAACAGACACTTCTCAAAAGAAGACATAGATGTGGCCAGCAAGCGTATGAAAAAATGCTCAATGTTACTAATCACTAGAGAAATGTAAATCAAAACCACAATGAGATAACATCTTACACCAGTCAGGAAAGCTATTATTAAAAAGTAAAAAACTAACAGATGCTGACCAGGCATAGTGGCTCACACCTGTAATCCTAGCACTTTGGGAGGCCAAGGCGGGTGGTTCACCTGAGGTCAGGAGTTCGAGACCAGCCTGGCCAACATGGTAAAACCACATCTCTACTACAAATACAAAAATTAGCCAGACATGGTGGTGCATGCCTGTAATCAATCCCAGCTACTCAGGAGGCTGAGGCAGGAGAATCACTTGAACCCAGGAGGCAGAGATTGCAGTGAGCTGAGGTTGCACCACTGCACTCCAGCCTGGGCAACAGAGCGAGACTCTGTATCAAACAAAACAAAACAAAACAAAACAAAAACTAACAGATGGTGAAGAGGTTGCAGAGAAAAGAAACACTTATACACTGCTGGAGATAATGTAAACTAGTTCAGCCACTGTGGAAAGCAGTCAGGAGATTTCTCAAAGAACTTAAAACAGAACTACCATTTGACCCAGCAATCCCAGTACTGGGAATAAGACCAAAGGAATATAAACTATTTTAACATAAAGTCACATATACAGGATGTTCATCACAACATCATTCACAATTGCACATACATGGAATCAACTTAAGTATCCATCAACAGTGGAATGGATAAAGAAAATGTGGCACATATATACCGTGGAAATACTACACAGCCCTAAAAAAGAATGAGATCATGTCCTTTGCAGCAACATGGATGGAGCTGGAGGCCATTATCCTAAGCGAACTAACACAGGAACAGAAAACCAAATACCCCATGTTCTCACTTATAAGGAGGAGCTAAACATTGAGTACATATGAACACAAAGAAAGGAATAACAGACACCGGGTCCTACTCGAGGGTGGAGGGTGGAAGAAGGGTGATGATCTAAAAACTAGCTATCAGGAACTATGCTTATTACCAGGGTGACAAAATAATCTATACATTAAACCCCTGCGACATGCAATTTACCTAATATAACAAACACATGTACCCCTGAACCTAAAATAAATGTTGTCGGGTAGGGGGGCAGCAATACATACAAATAAAAAATAAAGCAGCGCTAAGAGAAAAATCTGTATCCTCAAAACATCCATAGAAACAAAAATAAATGTCATATCCAAAAATAAAAAATAGAGAAATTTTAAACCAACTTATTAAATATAGAAGCATGGTGTAACGAGGTTGAAAAAGAAATATAAATAGCACTAATAAATACATTTTTTAAAAATTTGCTTTCTGAGCAAATTAACTAGCAGAAACCCTAGTAAAGAAAGAAGAAAAGCCTGAAATAATACTAAGTAAAACATTGCAAGAAGGAAATAACTAAAGAAACAGAAAAAAATTAAACGATCATAAGATTTTCTAGGATCAACAAGATTTTTCAACTACGTAAACTTTTTTGAAAGACTGCATAAAATGAATAATTTTCTAGAAAAATAAAATTTATCAAAATTGAACCCAAATGAGACAGAAAATCTAAAGGGACCATTTTCACATAATAAATAAAGGAAAATCGTCAAAGACCAACCAGCCCAAAAAGCACCAAGCCCAGATAGTGTCACAGGGAACTTCTCCCAAAGAGAAGATCAATCCAGCACTTTTAAACTGTTTCAGAGCAGAAGAAAATAAGAAAAACTTCCAAAGTCTTCCGATGAAACAAATAAAAACCTAACAAATAGTGAGCAACAATAAAAAAAATACAATATTTTTATAGGTATCATTGTGTACAAACACACATGTGTGTGGGTGTGTGTGTGTGCTGGTGAATTCCATGACTCAGTGGAATTTGTTTCAGGAATGCAAAGATGGCTCAATATTAGAAATATTAGGAAATTGCTAACAAAATATAAAGTTTATAGAAATATAGTATGTATATAAAATATCAAAAGTCCTATGATTATGTTTTATAGATGCTGAAGAGCCATTTGACAAAATTTAGTTTTAATTTTGATTTTAAAAATAAGTATAATAAATAGATGCTTCTTTAACAAAATAAAATATATTTATCTTGTCCCAAAAGCCAGCATCATGCTTAATGGGAAATATTAAAGGCATTCTCAATAAGGCCGGATAGAAACAAAGATGTTCATTATCATTAATATTTAACATGTGCTGGATGTACAAGCCAAAACAATTAGCAGAGATAAATGATGTAGGGACAAACTATTTAGAAACCATCAATATTTGCAGATGATGTCATTTTGTCCTGTGAACACCAAAGACAATACAATGAAAAACTACTGAAAACAGTAAGAGAATTTATTAAGGTAATGAGGCTTAAAACATAAAGATGTTGTCCTAATTACTGATACCCCATAAACTATAATAAAAAAGGAAAAAAAAGAAAAAAGAATTATTCAAATAAAACATTTAAACTAGAAAAAAGAGAAAAAAGAGGTTCTCTATGAACTAATATGGCAAAATCAACGAGATATATTAAGTAAAAAGAACAAGGTGTGAAATGGTGGTATGATAAGTGATATTACAGAAACAAATATACATACTGTATTTGCTTGTATATACATAAAGGAACTCTGAAAAGATACATAAGAAACCAATAATAGTGATTATCTGACTGAAGGTAGGTGGGAGGATGGGAACAAGGTGCAAGGACCATGAAGGTGGGAGAGAAACTATTGTTGTTACATTTTGGTACTATGCAGTATATTACCTATTCAAAAATTAAATGTAAAATAACTTTTTTTTTTTTTTTTTTTTTTTTTGAGACAGAGTCTTGCTCTGTAGCCCAGGCTGGAGTGCAGTGGCCGGATCTCAGCTCACTGCAAGTTCCGCCTCCTGGGTTTACGCCATTCTCCTGTCTCAGCCTCCTGAGTAGCTGGGACTACAGACGCCCGCCACCTCACCAGGCTAGTTTTTTGTATTTTTTAGTAGAGACGGGGTTTCACCTTGTTAGCCAGGATGGTCTCGATCTCCTGACCTCGTGATCCGCCCATCTCGGCCTCCCAAAGTGCTGGGATTACAGGCTGGAGACACCACACCTGGCCTGTAAAATAACTTTTAATTGAGATAGTTTTCTTAACGTTCTCAGAGAAACATACCAGTTATTGAGCTATTGCCTCTCAGCTCCAAACTGGCCCTTGTGATTTGGGGCTGAAATTTTATGGATCACATTTCTGCTTTGCTGGCTAGATCTAGGATAGACTTTGCCAGCAGGAAGTATGAGAGGGAGATTGCATGCAACCTGGGAGGAAGAAGAGACTCCAGGAAGGAAGAAGAGACTTGTTCCTCTTCTCTGCTTCCTATGGGCTTCCTGTTGACTTCCTGTTTTTGCTTCTTGTTTTGTGAGTGTCATTCCAAACACACTTCATTCTGGCAAGGGTGGTGTCTGCTCAAAGCTACAAGTAACGCAGTCTGTAGTTTTTCCAACATGCCTTTCCCTCAGAAATAGCTGCTCCTGGCCTTTGCCAGTGGTCCCCAAAGTCTGAGTTCCAGCCACATGGGACCTCTCATCCAAGTTTTAAGTTGCTTCTCTTTGCTCCGGATGTAGGGGTGAGATCTGCTTCATGAAATGGCTATCTTTGTGTCACGTTAGTATTTTCTTTTTGTCTTTCATTTCTTCATTCCTAGCTATCAATTATTTATATTAAATTTTTTGTTAAAATAATTTGTGGATTTTTGTCTCCTGATTCAAACCTGATTGATAGACCAACCAAGCAAATCTTTCTCTTTATTTTTTAAGCACAAACTATATCTATATATGAATTTGATTGATTAGATATTTATGGGGTGTGGATCTTCTATAGGCTGATATAACTTTGAAAAATTGTAGCAGAACAAGTCAGGAATCAAGTAGAATTAGTTTATGTAAGAATTATAAGGTGTTCTTTTTTAGAGCATCTGGATAAATTATTTCCTGAACCAAACATCACATTGAAGTAGCAATATGAGTCATTGTGAAAGAAAGTACATTAAAGACTCAGATTTTGCCCCTAAGTAGCTTCCTTTCTATAGTATAAATACTCAAATAGAAACTCCAGTTAACCAACATGTATAATGCTGATTTATTTTATTACCTGAAGATATTTTTTGGCAGGTGGTGTATTTTCAATAGTTATATAAAACTGTCATTAATATTTAGTTCATTTGCAAAGAAAAGTTTACACACTCAACTGAGGTTCAGAAAACCATGATACTTTATTATTATTTATTTTTGTAAGTGCAACGCATGAAAAATAATTTCTATTAATTATGTAATATAAATACTAAAATTTAAGATAAAAATACTTTAATAGCTGTCAATCATATACTTGGTAATGCACTATGACAGCTGAACCATTAAGAATGCGTTTCTAGAAAATACATGTTCTGCAAAGTTGCATGTACCCTGTTATTAACTGTCAACATTTTTCAGATTCATTATATGCAGTCAGGGGCCCCTCTGGAGTCTTTCCAAAGCTTGAGCCAGAATGCTTTGGTCATGAAGCATGTATAGGTTCACAGACTTAATTTGGCCTTTTCAAACATTTTCCTTTAAAACAAATATTTGTGGTACAAACAAGACGATCTTTGTAAAAAGAGTGGGAGGGAGGAATGAAGAAAGGAGAGATGCTCAGGGAGTCCCATCCCCAACAGTGATGGATCATATCTCATCTTTTATAGATGCAGATAGGAAAGGAAACAACAACAACAACAAAGCCAGACTCAATTACGTCAGGGTAAGGGATTAGCTAGTCCCTTTTTATTATTTTGCAAGATGCAGCAGCGAGTTACATTCCTTGATGATAATGAGTTATCCCTCCATCACCAACTCATTAAACCAACTCTGAATTCACTCATTAGCAAAGTTACTCCAGCTAGCATCAATTTAAGACCTGGAGGCTAGCCTTTTTACAGCAGATGCCATTTACTGAATTACATTTCCCACTATATTCTTTTGACTATTATAAAATACTACAGTGTCAGACACAGAATATTTTATGTCTATTCTGGCAAGATATATCTTCTATTAAAGTTTTACTAAGAACCAAAAAGAATAAACTATGTTTTCACAATTTGATTTGAATAAACAGGATAAATGCTATATAGTATAAATTCTCAAAACTTCAGTTAACCAACCTGTACAATACTGATTTAATTACCTGAAGTTTTTTTAGATATTATACAGTGTTCATCCTGTTTATACACACACACATCAGAAATACAGCATAGAGATGTTCTAATGCTATCTCTGTAGCTTAGACTATTAGACATGAAGTAGCCACCAATCCTGATCTTATATCACAATTACCTGGGAAGTTATTTTAAAACTATATATCCCCAGGCTTATTTATTAGACATAATAAATCAGGATTTCCTCGAAATATGGTCCAACTTGTCCCAGTTTGTGGGTCAGTATTTGGGGACCATTATGATAGTGGAAGAAAACATCTAAGATCTGCCTTGCAACCCTTATTCAGTCACCTCTGAGCAGTGTAACCCCAAGTTCATTATGCTTCTTAATGCATCCGTTTTCCCTTTGGTGAAATGGAATAATACCTAGGGCAGATAGTTGTGGAAATTAACTGAATGGGAAAGTACCTGTGCAAGTTAAATCTCACACATCATTTAGATAATCTATTAAATTGAAAAGTTGTTAAATTCTGGGTTTTAGCACATATTAGAAAATAATCTACTCACATTAAAATCAGGATATAAGAATTTACCTTAAGCAAATTCTTGAGAAGATTTTCAAAGAATAGAAGAAAAAAGCCATTCTTCCACAGGGAAAATAAAACCCCCATCAACACCGGTTTTGCTACAGTTCAAGACTGTTTTACCTAAAATCACAAAAGAATTGTACACCTAATCCCTGTTGATATAACCAAATGGAAGCATTCTGCATAACATTTTGATGCCTTGGGTTTCAGCTCAGTGTCTGAACAATTCTAATGAGCATCTCGCCAGGGCTTTTGGTTAAAAACGTAATCCTATTTGGAGCAAAATAGAGGTAGAGGGAGCTGGATAGCCAAGCTCATATCATTGATTTTGGTTGTTTCCCAGAGGCTCTTAAGCCTCTAGTATGATAATAATCCTCAACTTCTTTCCCAAGCCCCGATTTCTCAACTTCTATTACCTTCCTTCTTTTATCCCAAATCTCTTTTTGTAAAAATGTATTTAGAAGCCTCAACCAAACAATATAGGGTTAATTTCTGATGGTTCCTTAAATTGATCAGCTATAATCTCACAAAAAGTTAATTTGCTCAATATTAAAAGGCCATTTTAGCTCACAATTTAGTTTTAATTTAATTGAACTCACAATTTAACATTTTTGCTCACTAATCTTCCTTCCCCCCACCAAATTATCACTGTATCAATTTCTTTAATCTCACTCATAGATAATTGCATTGACAAATAAAATACTGGCAGCCTTTTAAGCAGATTCTCAAAAACAATGGCAAAATCTATTTTTAAAAAAGCCTACTGCTAACTGTCTGTAAGAAAACATTTTTCTCTACTTGTGAAGGTTGGTACTCGCCCACCCTCACATTATTTATCCAGGTTATATAATGCTTAAACTCAGTTCTTCAGGGGCATGATGATGTATACATAATGCAAATATCCTTGCTGGAATTACAATGGCAATTTATCAATTTATGTGCAGCTAATCAACCCATTTGCTTTCTAGTGTAGAGCAGTAAAAGCTTATCTCATGCAGACTCACGGATCGTTCAAAGCAATCTAATTGAATTTCAGGGCCAAGAGTATTGCACAACACGTGACGTGTCTCCAGTGGAGCACAGTGCCAGACACTGCAGGCATTACATAATCACATGCTGTTGTTGGCAGAGCTGCCTCAGTGGCTTGGCAGTCTGTGTCTCCTCCAATCATGCCCCGCAGCTTTAATCTGCACGGAGTGTTCACATGTACTGTCACATGTTTTGGGACTTTCATAGCAGCAAATAAAACAGGGACCATTTCCCTACTGGTAGAAACAGTTCATTAAAACCAGTCACACAGCACACAAGATTATAACAGGATAGAAGGCATATGTAACACAGATGCTTCTAAGCAAGCAACAAAGCAAATTTCAAATACTCAATTTTTCAAATGAATAAGGCTATCTAATAGTATCTCTGCTATTTCAAATGAGTTTTCAAATTGGGAAGATGTGGGAATAATATATTTCAGATACTACATAGAATATAACCAATTGACAAACATGAGCCAGATATTCCTGAACATGAGCCACAGGGGGTACTATACATTCTAAACCTCATATACTCATCATTTTATTTGCAGGGATTAATAAAAAAAAATGCACAACTATGAAATATTAGATACATCTGGGTTTTAAGTAATGCCATTGGATTTATAAATATTGAACCATTATATATGTATAAAAATATTTACCCTTGCCTTCTTACCATTTTACTGCTAATGTTTTGCCCAAATGTAAAAATATCTCTAAAATTGATAATGAAATACAATACATGCTAAACAAATTCCTACCCACATTTTTTTTAATTTTTAAAAAACAGGTCTATGTACAAGATCTTGAACTCAGGTACATGGCAATGTCTGCAGATTTTTTCAAAAAAAAAAAGAGAGATCGGTTTCATCTATACAAGGGCTGAAAACAAAGTACACAAACCAGATATATTCTGATTCCATGACTTGTTTATATCTCCACCGACTATTAAAATATTATCAAAATAAATAGTGTAATACTACAGTAGTTAAAATTAAGGTTATCAATTGTATAAAAATATCACTAAAAGAGAATTCTAAACAAAATGTGACTGTTACTGTAACCAGATTTAGAAAATTTTTGCTTTGATTTCATGTGACTCAAAAAATTATTTATAATTATGGAGTGAGAACTCAAAATATAGATGGAATAAAAATAAAACATTTATATAATTTAAAACTAAACCCGAGAAACTCTGAGTGAAATAAGTCATTGGTGAGAGGGTGACACCTAGTGATGAGCTGTGATATTGCAGCCCAGCTCTACAGGCCGTCCATTCACCATCTCAGGGAAGAAGCAGGATAAAGAAATTTCCAAATATTTTACTGTAAAATATGGATATCACTACCACGAGGAGAGTGTGGGCATGGAAGGGAGGGGATGGCAAATTAGAGACAACCTAATATCTCTGCCAAACTTTCTGTTGCTAAAGCTTCCCAAAGTTCAGGTCTTCATGTCTTTCATTCTGTAACAACTTCCTCTGAATACTTTTTAGTATGGGATTTATGACAGACATATAAAGTATATCCTTTTTAAGTGAAACAGACTTAGAAATACATTTCAGAAGCTCTCACCTGGACAGTTACAATCCTTTCCTCCTGGCATCTCTACCTACAGTATTTGTAACCAATAATATCACAGCAGGATTAATCTTATAGAGTCACTCCTTGACCAAAAATATTTCCTCAGTAACTTCAAGCTGACTGACTGTAAGGTGAATTCCATCCATACAGCTTTGACTTTAAGACCCTCTCTATATGTTTGTTTTTGTTCTCCAAATTCATATATCAGTACTACTGAAACAAAACTTTACACCATATAAATAGGATTGCTCTCAATAAGAACAGTACTCTAGATGACTTGTTCACAAACCACATCCTGAACAAAACATTTTTCACATACCCTTGTTCTCCCTACTATGCCCTGTTCCTTCCTGATGTTGTTTAGTATTTAATCTTTTCTCTCTACAACCTTGGGCTCACCCTATCAGACCTACTGCTTAATATGATACTTCTCTCGTTTCCTTCTTTGAACACAATTTGTACCTATCCATTAGACTATCTCACTTTCAGTCACTATAATTCAATCCCAGGTCCCAACCTCCAATCCAAGCCACCACTGCCAGCATTCCTGCTAAGCTCCTCCAGTCCTTTGAGCAGAACTCGGGTATTGCTCTCTACAATACTACGCACACTCTGTCTCCAGCTCTTTGCTCACACTCTCACCCAGATGAGAATGTCCCCTTTCTTTCCCCTCTGCTTATATCAGCTGCACTATTTATTCATTTCACAAGTGTTTATCGGGTAGTGATAAACTGTGATATGCACTGCAGCTAGAGTAATAAACAAGACTCAGACTCATGGAAATAAGAAAAAAATGTACATTTTCTGAAATTTGCTATGAAAAAAATGAATAAGATGTTGTAATAGAGAAGAACTGGGGGAAGTTATGTTAGACAGTGTTGTCAAGCTGAGAATGTGACATTAGGACTGAGACCTGAAAAATATAAAAGGAGTCAGGCACACAAATAGCCAAGGGAATGGCATTCCAGGCAGAAGGAATAGTAATGCAAAACCTCTACATAGAAAGAGGTGATTCTGTTTGAGAAACAGGAAGGACACCACTGTGACTACACTATACTAAAATAAGGGAAAGAGGTTGAAAAGATGGCCCAAGCTGTGTTGTGCAGGGTCCTGATAATTTTGGTAAGAAATGTACATTTTCTTTTAAAGAGCAACAGAAAAACATCAAAGGGTTTATTTTTAAAGAAGAATGACATTATCTGATTTACTATTTACAACTGTTACTCTACGGAAAAAAAAAATGATTGGAGGTTACAAATACTGAAATCAGGAAGAAGAGTTAGGAGGTCATGTGGTAGTCTAGGCAGGAGATGATGGTTTCTTGGACCAGGATAATGGATTTAGACAAGGGGGTGGCAGGGCAGACAGGCAGCTGGGTGTATTCAATAAACACTTATAGGTAAAATCAACAAGACTAGCTGATGCATTTGCCATAAGGGGCGAGAGATAAGGAGAAATCAAGAATGACACCTAAAGTTTTGGTGAGCAGTTTGATGGATGGTGATATTATTTATTAATAAGAGGAATGCAGATGGAGTGGACAAGGGAACCAAACACTCAGTCCTGGGATATTTGAAGCCTGGCTCAATTTCTACCTTCTTTATGAAATATCCTAGTACCAAACAGCCCCTAATGATCTATTAAATGGCTTAGTCATCCCAAACCTGTCAAAAATGTCTTTGGTGCATGGCTTAACATTCTGCCTGTAATGCTGATGTAATCCACTCAGCAGGTGCTACAGGGTACATTTATATTATTTACTTTTCACATGTATCCATGTGGCATATATTCTATACTGGAGCACAGACTTCTTGTGTCCAGACAACTGATACTTCTCAGTGTGTCCTCAGACTTGGCATTGCACTTTGTAGGAATAAGGCCTTTGATAAATGTTTGCTGTTGTTGATGATGATAGAATGCCAAAAAGTGTCATCAAATTCTGAAAATTCTACAAAACATTACACCACCAATCAGTAGAGTTCTGGTATAGCTGAATATTTGGCATTTTGGGGAATCCCTCTCAGTTCAGGTATACTGGTAGACTTGTTGAGATAATCAATTCCAAATATTCATTTCATAGAAATATTCCTTAGTCTTGACTGAAACATATCTACATTAATAGTTCTCAATCTCACAGAGAAAAGAATGGATTTGGCACCAGTGAAACTGGAAGTAATGCACAGTTTAGTTGTAGCAGCTAAGGAGATACCAATACTGATGGTTTGTTATTCATCAGATATGTCTCTGTGGGAAAACAAGTTGAGACATACTTCTCCTATACAATAAAGCAAGGAGTCCACACCTACAGTATTTCCCACAGAAACATGAACCTGACATGGATAAAGGTAATGACAACTTACTACATAATGAGATAAAGCTCCCAATGGAGAAAGGTCAGTAGGGAAGTGCCCTTCTCCTTACCTCATATGCCACGGGTGGAGGAACTTCGGCCAGTGATACCTTTGGCCTCTCTCTGCCCACTCACTCATGCCTCCCTTGGAAAAGGGAAGTGCCTTACGTGACCGGTGGTTTGGAAAGAAGAAATAAGAGATACTTAGCAAAGTCTTCCCCAAGTTCTGCCTGACCCCAAGCACAGGTGACTTCTGAACTGCTCTCTGCCATATTCTAAGAGGCTTGCCCCTTTGGAGAGTCTGGGGTTGCCATTAGGTTGGGGGAAAATATTAGCAAACACACCTACAGATCTCAAGCCATGTTTTCCAGTTGCATGTTCCAGTTATGAACCTGACATTTTGATCTCAACCTGAATGACTCCTATGACTTTCAATGGTTCCAACTCCTGAAAGAGGGATGTTACCTTGGGGCCTCTGCAAGCCCTAACACTAATAAATTGTTTGAAATAGAACCACAAAAGATGTTGGATTTTTGTTTAGGGCTACAAAAGTAAATATAAGATTCAATGCACTTGTATGTTCGAGGAACACTGCATTTATCCCAGAAAAATAGTTTCTATCCTATCATGTCCTCTGCCATATCTTTCTTAGCCACTTATAACAATGGCCATCAGTATGAAACCTGAAGGAAGAAGTTGTACTGAAATACCATTTCTTCACAGGTCACTGAAAACATGCTTAAAATAACTCTTTACAGGGGGGCGGAGCAAGATGGCCGAATAGGAACAGCTCCAGTCTCCAACTCCCAGCACAAGCGACACAGAAAACCGGTGATTTCTGCATTTTCAACTGAGGTACTGGGTTCATCTCACTAGGGAGTGCAGGACAATCGGTGATGGTCAGCCGCTGCAGCCCGACCAGCAAGAGCTGAAGCAGGGCGAGGCATCGCCTCACCTGGGAAGCGCAAGGGGGAAGGCAATCCCTTTTCCCAGCCAGGGGAACTGAGACACACAACACCTGGAAAATTGGGTAACTCCCACCCCAATACTGCACTTTAAGCAAACAGGCACACCAGGAGATTATATCC